>NC_141071.1:3032119-3088974 GCF_041138505.1 Cibotium barometz
GATCACATCGTCATTTTGATGAAGGAATTTGGTCTTGGTCAATAGTCTGAATCAAAGTTTGGGTCTGGAAAGGTTCTTCCTAAACTATCTTTCTCGAAAGGTACTATTTCAATTTCTCTTTTTCTAAATTTTGTTCGACAAATATTTGCTTACAGATTTCTAAAACATGGATTTCTTAAGAGGAATAAAATAATCATTTATTTTGATCTCCGACTTTGATAGTTTTATTATTACCATCTTAGTGGAATATGAAACGGTAACATTTCTTCTTACAGATTATCTACTTATTCATTTTTCTAATTTTTACGAAAATTAAAAAAAGGATTAAGGAGAACCCTTAAAAGATCCTATATTCATCTAATTATGAATAAAATGCGATTCTGATGAAAGTCACACTTTTAATATAAAAATTCTTTTATGCACCCATTTATGCATCAAAACCATTTATGATGAAAATCACACTTTTAATATATAAAAAATTCTTTTATGCACCCATTTATGCATAAAAACCATTTATGATAAAAATCACACTTTCAATATAAAAAAATATCTTTTATGCACCCATTTATGCATAAAAACCATTTATGATGAAAATCACACTTTTAATATATATAAAAAAATCTTTTATGCATACTTCTATGCATGAAATTCAAATATGATAAAAGTAACACTTTTATAATAAAAATTAATCTTTTATGCATACTTCTATGCATGAAATTCATATATGATAAAAGTAACACTTTTATAATAAAAAAATAATATTTTATAAATACTTCTATGCATGAAATTCAAATATGATAAAAGTAACACTTTTATAATAAAAAATAATCTTTTATGCATACTTCTATGCATGAAAATCAATTATGATAAAAGTAACACTTGCATAATAAAAAAATAATCTTTTATGCATACTTCTATGCATGAAAATCAATTATGATAAAAGTAACACTTTTATAATTAAAAAATAATCGTTTATGATACTTCTATGCATGAAATTCAAATATGATAAAAGTAACACTTTTATAATTAAAAAAATAATCTTTTATGCATACTTCTATGCATGAAAATCAATTAAGATAAAAGTAACACTTTAATAATTTTAAAAAAAATAATCTTTTATGCATACTTCTATGCATGAAATTCAAATATGATAAAAGTAACACTTTTATAATAAAAATTTATCTTTTATGCATACTTCTATGCATGAAAATCAATTATTATAAAAGTAACACTTTCATAATAAAAAAATAATCTTTTATGCATACTTCTATGCATGAAAATCAAATATAATGAAAGTAATACTTTTATAATAATACTAATTTTCTTTTATACAAATAATCAAAATGCATCTTCTATGCATGAAAATGATACTTTAGAATCCATAAGGATTACTCTTTCAGAATAATAAAAGATGAAATTTATTTCACTAATTTCTAAAAATTTTGCCATAACCTCCTTTGTGTGGCTGACCATTTTTCAATTTTTAAGTCTCTAAAATTATTTAAAAGTGCACCAAGAGTATTGAAACTATTCTAAAGTAAACATTTTTCTACTTATTTAAGACAACATTATAAAAAACTTGACTTTAATCATTTAACATTCACCTAGGATAGAGAATGATTGGATTTACTAGAGAAGAGAGGGGAATGCCTTTTTGTAATGAGGCATAACATTATTTGCAATTTTAGAGAAGACAAAGCATAAAAACCATAAGAAAAAACCATAAGATAAGTGGAAAGAGAAGAATCACCAACTCACTAATGACTTTGGGAGCTTTCCTTTGGCTTGATGGTTTGAGGGTTCAACTCTTGTTTGAGACAAGAGTGGCCACCAATGTTTTGGAAGAGGGAGGGTCAAAAACTAGTGAATTATGTGAGTAGAATTCACAGTCTTTGGCACTTGGGAGAGACAGGGTAACAGTGCAAAAACACTATTAAGTTTCAACAAAGGGAAGGGCTTCTATTTATAGGAAAAAGTGAGCTTCTAACCAAGCCAACTGATTCTAGAATTTTCCAGATCACTTTGGTCAATTTTTGACCATTTTTAGGTCAGTTTTGCTCACTTTTTGGATCTAGTTGAAACAGGAGAGAGAAGAGATAAAAATATCCCATTATTTGGGAGTTTAAAACTCATTTAAGCATGTTAAATAGGTTCCTCCTTCATGAGGGGAATTCCCCCATGCAGAGGTATCAAAAATGCATCATTACTTCTAAATATCTCCCTTTTTTAACTATTAACCTTGTCCTTAGTCAACTCTTCATCTTATGTGAGTATTTATTCATTTTTGAGGGATTTTTCTTTTATTTCTTCATTTATCTCCTCCCTACATTTGGATAAATCTTATTGGTCCATAGGAACCTTAATTTAAAATTTCAAAAAAATCTTCACCCCCAGGATAATGCCTCTTGAGCAGATTATTCTTAATTTCTAATGCACCTTCTGAAAAATCTTTTTGAACTTCTATTTCAAGGGAACTTATTTTAATAAGATGAGATATTTTTCTATCCCAAAATACTTAAAATCTGAATATTCTCTTTCTGGAATATTTTCGCTCTCTCTAGGCCAAAACTGGTAGAAACAAGATCTTTTATATTTTTGAAGAGGGATTTGATTACAGGGGAAGATGCTGGACATATTAAGAGGTTGGGGAGGAATCTTACATTCTCTCCCACTTGAAAAACGCGAGATGTCCTCATCTCGCAAACTGGGGGTGATCCCGCAACAACAGATCGGCTTCATTCTCCCAGATCGGCTTCATTCTCCCAGGTGGCATCTTCAAAAGGATAGAACTTCCATTTTACCAATAATTCTCCGAGAATTCTATTCTTGAGAATCTTTTCTCGAACATCGAGAATTTCTTCAAGTTGGAGTTCCATCTGCCCTTGGGTTGAAGAGGTTAGGATTTCATCATCAAGCACATGATTTGGGCTTGGTACATACTTCTTTAGAAGGCTTACATGAAATAAATTATGAACTTTGAGATAAGGAGGCAGGAGAAGCTCGTAGGCTAAGTCACCTACTTTCTTTGTAATCAGATATGGCCCACAATATCTGGGGGATAACTTCTTGTACTTCCCAAGAGATAAAGAACTTCTTTTGGGCCATACTCGAGTGAAGACCATATCTACTTCTTTGAATTCTCTGTCTGTCCTCTTCTTATCTGCATACTGCTTCTGTCGATCGTGGGATAGCTTTTATATCTTTACGAATTGCCTGCATCTGCTGCTCCATGTCATCAAGCATCTGTCTGGACATCTCAACCCTAATCAATGGGTGGAACCAAGTTAATGGAGTTAAGCAATCTTGTCCATACAGAGCTTTAAAAGGGCTCATCTCGATACTTCGACGTCGGTGATAAGAAGCATTGTAGGCGAACTCGACTAGGTGCAGATAGCTTAGCCACTTCTTAGGTTCTGTGCCACAGCATGACCGAAGTATATCTTCGATTACTTGGTTTACCCTTTCAGTTTGACCATCGGTCTCAGGGTGATAAACTGTGCTAAGATCCAAGAAACTTCCCACTGCTTCAAAAAATGCAGTCCAGAACCTTGAAGTAAACTTGGGATCTCGATCACTTACTATTCTCCTAGATAGGCCATGCAATCTGAAGATTTCTTTGAGGAACACTCTAGCCACATCCACTACAGTGTAGGTTTCTTTTACTGGGATCAGATGGGCAACTTTGGTTAGTCTGTCAACTACCACAAAAATGGAGTTGTAACCTGATTGCACTAAAGGTCCAGTAATAAAGTCCATACTGATACATTCCCACTTCATCTGGGGGATATCCAATGGATGTAACTTCCCAGGCATTTTTACTCTCTCAGCTTTGACTTTCTGGCATGTCAGACATTGACGTACATGATTCAGTACATCCTTTTTCAGACAAGGCCAAAAGAAGCTTTTCTTTACAGACATGTAGGTTTTGATGAAACCTGGATGTCCTGCTATAAGGCTGTCATGAGCTTCATTCAGAATTTGGTCCTTGGTTCCCTCATCTCATTGGGAATGCATAGCCTGCGATTATAATACATAATGCCATCATCCAGACTATACCCTTGAACTCTATTCAACTCCTGAGAAGTTTTGCTTTCCTGCATAAGTAGGGTAGCAATAGGGCCAAAGCATCTATCCTACATGATCTTCTCACTTGCTTCAATAATCAAAGGATTTGATAGTACAGTAATTACAAGCAAGGAGGCTTTTCTGCTAAGGGCATCTGCTACCACATTTTCTTTGCCTAGGCGGTACTTGATTTCAAAATCAAATTCCTGCACGGTCTGCATCCACCTTCTTTGGTGCATGTTGAGGTCCTTCTGAGTAAAGCTCCACTTTAAGCTCTGATGATCTGTCATCAAAGTGAATCTTTTTCCCAGCAGGTAATGTCTCCACAACTTTAAGGCATAGACTACTGAAAGTAATTCCAGGTCATGGACAGCATAATTCCTCTCATGCATTCTGAGCTTTCGGGATTCATAGGCCACTGCATGACCATGAGTGCACCTCCCAAGGCAAAACCACTTGCATCAGTTACTACCTCAAAGGGTAGAGAAAAATCTAGCAGCTTTAGAACAAGACTGGTTACCAAGGCGGTCTATAGCTTATCAAAAGCACTCTGGCACCTAGCAGACCATTGAAATGGGGTATTCTTTTTAAGAAGGTTAGTCAGGGGGGAAGCTATGAGAGCATACTTTGGTATAAAAATTCTAGTCAATCCCAAGAATCCTCTGACTTCTTTCACTATCTTTGGTTCAGGCCAATCTATGACTGCTTGGACTTTTGCGAAATCTGGAGAAATTCCATCTTTGGATACTAGAAAGCCCAAGTATTCAACGTGGTCGGCAGAGAAAGTGCATTTGCTCTTTTTGGCAAAGAGTTGATGCTTCCTTAGAATCTCAAGAACTTTTCTGATATGAATCTCATGGTCAGCTGCATTCCTTGAGTAAATCAGAATGTCATCAAAGAAAACTAGAACAAAATCATCCAAGTATTCTCTGAGGATGTCCTGCATTAGACGATTGAATGTAGCTAGGGCATTAGTTAATCCGAACGGCATGACAGTAAATTCATAATGCCCATAGCGAGTATTGATGGCTGTTTTTGGTATATCTTGATCATTGATCCTGATCTGGTAATATCCGGATTTGAGATCTATTTTTGTGAAGATCTGGGATTCATTTAGCCTGTCCAAAAGCTCATCAATTCTTGGGATAGGATACTTATTCTTAACTGTCAGTTGATTTAAACCTCTGTAGTCTACATAGAGTCTAAGTGTTCCATCTTTCTTTTTCTAAAAGAGAACTGGCGCACCCCAAGGTGAAACACTGGGTCTTACAAACCCGTGTTCTAACATCTACCTAAGCTGTTCCTTGAGTTTGATGGCTTCAAGAACTGGCATTTTGTACGTGCGTAGGGCTACTGGTGGCTGAGCTCCGGGGGTTAATTCTATCACATGATCTACTTCCCGAATTGGAGGCATCTTTGTTAGCTCTGCTGGGAATAGATCATCAAATTCACTTAACCATTTTGGTTCTTTAGCCTTAAGCTTTGAGTCTACTGGGTTCATTTTGACAACATAAATTTGCTGCTTCTTCCTAAGTCCTTTCAGTAACCTGGAAGCTTTTACTAACTGAAGGTCTGGGGATCCAGAAACTCCAGCTCCTTGAACTTTGTTCCCGTGAAGGTCATGGAAGGAAATGGTTCCATTGTGACAGTGTATGTCAGCTTGATTTTTGTGGAGCCAATCCATTCCAAGGATCCCATCAAAAACTCCGAGAGGTAAGACTTTGAACTGATAGTCGGTTACATTACCATCTAGATTGAACTGGATAAGATCTATCTCATGGTGAGTGAAAAGAGTCTTCCCACTGGCCAATTCAACTTGCATAGGTTTCCTTGATTTCTGTTCTAAGACTAGCTTACGCAAGCATCCAGGGAAAATGAATGAATGAGAACTGCGTGAATCAATAAAAAGTTTAAAAGGCTTACCCTGATACTCTGTTGGAGTATGGATGACAGAGAACTACTGGTTAGGCCCTTGATTTTCAATTGCAGCATAGATCTGCCCTTTTTTCTCTTCTACTACATCTCAAAATGTGACTGCTCTGGCTGCTGCCGTCTGAGGCGGAACTCTTTCTCTTTGGTTGCCCCAGTTCTAGGAAGGAGTTCTGAGATTACTCTGGATAGAGGCAGATGGCTGAGCTGGAGTTCTTCTGGGGTCTCCCTGACTTGGGCAAGACGGACCCTGATTAGACTAGTATGAAGGGGTTGGTCTCTAAACTCGGGGTCCTTGACTTCCCTGTCCCCTTGACATGGCAGGAGTCGGGCAGTCTTTTAACTGGTGACCAAAACCCTGACATCCAAAACATCGGTTTTCAGTTCTGAGTCCATTCCTCTGATTTCTTGAAAGAGGTGGGACTCCTGAGAAAGTATTCTAGGGAAAGGGTCTTTCTTCACTTCGGAATCTTCCTGCTACATCCTGATTCGTATTCGGACCTTGCTGCCTCTTTGGGGTTGGAAAGTTTGAAGTACTTCCCTGGGCTTAGAATCTTTTAAAGTTAGAGGGTGCAGGCTTTAGCAGAACCTTTACTACAAACGCTTTGGCAAAATCTTTTACCATTCTTACTACTTCAGCCAAGGACACTGGCTTGGCCTAGTGTGTCCAAGGGTTCGTTCATTCCCCGAACGAACCTAGCCATGAGTTGTTCTTCATCTAGAGGTGGTGAATATTTGAGTAGAAGAGCAAAGGCCTGGTGATATTCCTCGATGGTTTTGCTCTCCTACTTTAGCTCTAAGAATTCGTTCATTTTGTTTTCCAAAAATCCAGGAGGACAAAATCTCTTTCTTAGATAGGTTTTTAGATCATTCCAAGACTTAGTATTTCTATCCAGACGGTTGGTGTCACATTGGTTCCTCCATGCTACCCTGGCTATTTCCACTATTTTCAGCCGGGCAAGAGCCATTTTGCTCTGCTCATTGTAGCCAGTGACGTCAAAATACTCTTCTATGGCTTCCACCCATTTCTCCACAGCCTCCGCCCAGGTTCTCCCCTTCTCCTTTGAAGGGTCCTGGCTGAGTCCTATGAAGAGCCTTGCGAACATCAGGGTCAAGCTCGTCATCTTCAGAGAGGGTCTGGCTGACGGCCACGGTTTCCTCGTCTCATGATTCTGCCAAAAATTTATATATTATTGAATTTTTATTTTGATATTATCCACGAGATCCTAAGACTTAAGAGGTTCGAAAAACAATTTCTTTAAACAAGACAATGATCTTATTGGAGATCTATGACATATGTCCAATAGCAGATTTTTCTTTATCAAATAGTCCGTAAATAATCACTTATACAACATGAAATTTTTTTCCAGAAAACATTTCTTTATTTATACAAAAGTTGCAATATGTACATAGAGCAGCTCGGTTCTAGAATTCAAAATCTCCTCGGAAGACGCATATGACGACGGTACTGGGGGGCCATAGCCATGCCCTGATACAAACGTCCACTTACTGACAAGGGAGCTATTATCTTCCATTTAGGAATAAAGCAACTAAGGAGTCTGTAGACTTGGCATGAAAGTCTGAAATTCCGAGGCGTCGAATGATATAGAATGACACCACGCACCATTTTCAACTTTAACAAGATCATAGCCAATGAGAGGTTCTGCCACAGCTTTGCACGGCGGTCTCGCAAGAGGCGTGGACATATTGCCCTGCAAACCACTTATGCTGTAGTCTCTCCGCTGGGTTAGGAAAATATAAATCCTCGAAATGGCATGCGAGTCTTGCTCGGCTTGTTCAAGTTGAAGCAGAAGAAATGAGATGCTCAAAGGCGAACGTAGTCATATCTTGAGACTGGGTGAGGTCGGGAATACCAGATAAATAGGGAACTTCCATCTATAAAAATAATTTCTTTAATTAAAAATTCTTCATTAAAGAAACTTACGAAATGAAAATACATTATGAAAAATGCTTTTTATGAGTTTTTATTATCAATTTCTGATAAGAATTTGTTTATCCTTATTAGCTTTCAACTTCGCTCTAATACCAACTATAAGATCCCTTTGCCCCCTCCATGCACGGACTCTCGGTAGCTGACAGCGGAAGCAGTCCCCTCATGCATGGGGCAGGGTCTCTCACTCGGGGCCTCGCCCACAAATGTCCGGGCACGAGACTAGGCTGGTGGTCACTCCGAAAATCGAAACCGAGAAAATTTCCCATACCCGAAAAGCGGGGACGATTCCACCTTTTTGCATTTTCTTAACGAGTTTTCTAACAAGATCAAAATCTAAACTATCCTTCACCTAAATAAATAGATAGAAGGAAACTATCACTGATATAATTTGATCATCTGAGCAATTCAATGCTTTTTTCCTAATCAAGATTAGGCACAGCCGTTGATCCACTCAATCGAGAATTTTATCAGGGAATTAACTATCTACTCGAATCCTAGCGTAATCCTAAGATTTTTTAGTTTGATTATTAAAACTCCACTGATTCCAGCCTAACCCCATCCGGCCCATGGGTTAGCCACCACCCTGCCCCACTGGAATCGGTAGATCCAAACAAGTACTCACCCACCCATAATTCAAATGCCTTTCTTAACTTTAGCTTTAGAAAACAGATACGCACACACTCCTCTTTAAAAACTTTAATAAAAACAATCCATTGACAAACAATTTACTGGTTACACATGTCATACTTCAAAATTTCCATTAAATCTTTGTTTCTCACAAAACAATATCACTCTGGACTCTCCATTTGAGACCAGCGAGTCAACAACGAGATCCATTGATAGATTACAATAACATTGATCTGTCATACAATATCTTTCTCGACATACGTATGGGTGTCCTCGGCACCACGAGCCTGTGCATCACCTGGTCAGAACCCTCCAGGATCCTCCTTAGGTGTCCTGGCACTTCACTCAGGAACCGCTTCGTCGGCCCTCGTCCATCGTACCGGAAGCGCACCATTTTAACCATACTGAGGCTGGTCAAGTCCTCGGCCGGCTTTGCCGCGTGAGCTGTCTCCTCAAACACTCCTCGCCAGCTATTGCAACCGAACTTCCCTTAGATAAACATATATGCCAAATGCTCCCTCCAGCATTCTGGCGTAAGACAGTCTTTTAAGAAAACACGGTTTCTATGCTGGTTTATAGTTTTGATTTTGTTTGAATACCATGAATAAATCTTAAATCTGTATCCCAATACTTCTAGATCCAGGTCTGAATTCCAAAAAGAATTCCTCGAATTCTGTCAACTTGATCCTCACATCAAAATCAAAAGTCTTATCTTAGTTTCAGATTTGGTGGGTGTTTTAAGTGCATTTTTCCTAAACTGATCACATCGTCATTGACAATATAGAGGATTAAGGAGAACCCTTAAAAGATCCTATATGCATCTAATTATGCATAAAATCCAATTCTGATGAAAGTCGCACTTTTAATATAAAAATTCTTTTATCCACCCATTTATGCATAAAAACCATTTATGATGAAAATCACACTTTTAATATAAAAAAATATCTTTTATGCACCCATTTATGCATAAAAATCATTTATGATGAAAATCACACTTTTAATATAAAAAAATATCTTTTATGCACCCATTTATACATAAAAACCATTTATGATGAAAATCACACTTTTAATATAAAAAATATCTTTTATGCATACTTCTCTGCATGAAATTCAAATATGATAAAAGTAACACTTTTATAATAAAAATTAATCTTTTATGCATACTTCTATGCATGAATATCAAATATGATAAAAGTAACACTTTTATAATAATAATAAAATCTTTTATGCATATTTCTATGCATGAAATTCAAATATCATAAAAGTAACACTTTTATAATTAAAAAAATAATCTTTTATGCATATTTCTATGCATGAAATTCAAATATGATAACAGTAACACTTTTATAACAAAAAATTATCTTTTATGCATACTTCTATGCATGAAAATCAATTATGATAAAAGTAACACTTTCATAATTAAAAAAAATCTTTTATGCATACTTCTATGCATGAAAATCAATTATGATAAAAGTAACACTTTTATAATAAAAAAATAATCTTTTATGCATACTTCTATGCATGAAATTCAAATATGATAAAAGTAACACTTTTATAATAAAAAATAATAATCTTTTTTTGTTATCCCCAAACATCTCTAAAATTACCTTGTCCTTTGCCCTCTCGGTCATAAGCATTTGAAGCAATTCTGTCTTCCTATTTCAGCATCATACCAAAACCATAAGAGATTAGATGTTAAGGTTAGTTTATGTTAAGGGAGGTTTATTGACATGTCACATACCTTTGAGTTGAAATCCGAGATATGGCGACTGTGTAGAGCTTTTCTTTGGTCAGAGCAACCAGTCCCTTCTTAGACCAATCATAGTTATATACGAGTTGAAAGAATGCATCACCATTAGATGGGTTTGCAATTATGAGCATCTTGTACGCTCTATCTCAAAATGTTTTGCTCTACACCACGTCTGGCTTTCTCACATTTTGTCTCATATTCTTGCAACCGCATGGCATGTCTATCAATGCATGACATAGCTTGCTTCACCGCATTTTCAAACAATGTCTACGTATAACGAAAAGGACTCATTATCACTCATACGATTAAAAAACATTCATAATCCATTTATTAATAAAAGATGGGAAATGCAAACACTACCTTCCACACAAGCTGTGCCAAGATTGTAGCTAGAGCATTGTACCATTGCTCTCCACTTCGTCGCTCCAAACTAAGCTCCATTAAAGCCCACCTCCTTACGTCTTCACCAAGGTAGTCCAATATGGATGATTTGTCGCCATTCCAAATCGTTGAAACATGAAGATCTCATGTGACAATGTGGGTGTAACACTAGTGCGCACCAATCTATTGTAAAGAGTCACAATGAGCCAAGAACTTAACAATGAATTCACAATGTCCGTAATTAAGTAGAGAGAGATCACTTACTCATTTTGAGATCGTAAAGCCAATAGCAATTCTCCTTCTTGCTTCTTGTCCACAACCAAAAATTGACATTTGACCCGGACATGGCGTGAGAGGCTTTGAGACCAAGCTAGAGAAAACAAAATAAAGATATTACAATATATTACTTTTAATGTTGCACAAAACCACTCTATGGCATTCAAAAGAACATACCTTCATGCACTCGAGACATCCATGCCTTCACACGATCATTGCCATCCCAAACAAGAAACTTCTTACCACTGAGATCCTCCCACTCAGTTTCTCTGATTTCATCCTCAAATCTATCATGTTGTACCACCCAGTTTGGTCCCCATTCTTGCAAGTCTATTTGTGTGACCGTAAAATACATAGAGCTTCCGGGACGTGTAAGTGAAACTAAAAAAGGAGGAGATGCCTCGACATAACCATGGCAGTCAAAGGAATCACGAAACACCTCAAGTTGGCTAGAAACTGTACGGATGGCTTCATTTGGAATCATCCTGCATAAAGGGACCAATGGGGTAGAGGAACTGCGTTGCACAAAAAACTTAGTGAATACATCACCAAGTAATCCCAATTCAATAGATTTTCCAAGAAGCCTTCTATGGGTCTCCCCTTGACCAGTACTAGATTCAGGAATCTCCGTCTGAGTTGGAGGAGGTGAGCTCATTTCGTTCTCTAACACAAGTGCTTCTTCCTCATTGAACAATAGAATTATGCGCTTTTGTTTCCTCTCTAATAGGAGATACATGTGAGGACACATGTGTCCGGGATTGAGCTTCCTCGCTAAGAGTCAAACAAACACGCCCAAATCTAAGTGAGTATCCCCTGTTGTCTGTAAGACACACACACCAAGCCCAAGTAAGCATATCTAAAACATTAATACACAATCTCAAAATAATCTTGGCTATTCACATCATATACCTTTCTTAGTCTTTGCGTGTTGTTTTCTTGCTTTTCTTGGAGCCATCTCTCTCTCTTTTGCCCTGAATATGAGTAACAAAACAATTTGAGCTGAATGACATATAGGATGATAACCCTCACACATAAACCCTACTTCATGTCCATAGGAAAACATCAACCTCACACACAAACCTTACTACATGTCCAAGAAAACATTCAGGATGGTGAAAGCTCTAGAGGCTAGCACACAACTTCAAAGAGTAGATCAATAAGCTCACAAGGCCGGATACCAAAACCAAGATCGGGCCGTAGGCCCTATTCAAAGAAAGGTACCTCTAGGAAAGATACATTCACCCATCATCAACTTGAGGAATATGATCACAATCGTGCCCATTCGTAGCTTGTAGCCAAACAACTTACACCTAGGATTATATGAAGCAATTGTGCTTCCATTGGCAATGCTACCAATGCTAACTCCTCTATGCAAAATCCCTAGCACATGCTCAAAAGTGTAGCTCCAACACAATAGCCTATAGAAATCAAGGAGAGGAACAAAGTGTTACGTCCTTAAGATGTCACAAAGAAGGTATTTAAAACCTGAAGAAGACTCTATGGAGAAGTTCTTCCAATTGCTAGAGGAGCAAAATCAAGGTGAAGCTTTAATAATTACTAAGTATGAAAAGTATCACTTGATGCAAAATCAATAAATGTAAAATATTACCATGTATAGGAGCAAATGAATTACTAGGTTAAGATGCTTTAAAACTGGCATGAGGTTGACATAGTCGAAACTTTTTGCAACCATACACCTTACACATTACCTTACTACTACATTAAGTATGAAAAGTATCACTTGATGCAAAATCAATAAATGTAAAATATTACCATGTATAGGAGCAAATGAATTACTAGGTTAAGATGCTTTAAAACTGGCATGAGGTTGACATAGTCGAAACTTTTTGCAACCATACACCTTACACATTACCTTACTACTACATTAAGGAGCTCTTAAAGTCAATACTACACCAAGTAACTCTTTAGAATACCAAGAGTTTGGGTGTGCACATAGATGCCCTTGTGAGTGTCAATTGCATGTGCAATGCATGGGCATCAAGGTGACATGCACATTGAGTCGATCCAAACATGAATGGGAGAAAGTTTATATGAGTAAATTTTGATGAAGGACTTGCAATCCACATATGTATGAATGCACATCTATAAGCATTTAAAGAAGGATATTGGCAAATTGGGCGGAGGCAGAGCACCCCTTGCTCCCATGCTCCAGCCTCTCCAGTCCCCCGACAGAGCCGGGGGACTGGAGAGGCTGGAGCATGGGAGAAAGGGGTGCTCCGCCTCCACCTCCACCTCCTTCACCAATTCCGCCTCTGCCTCCACCTCCTCCATTGCCGCCTTACTAGCTACGCCTGCATGCACCAACACAGGCTCCGTATGGCGCTTCCCCTTATGATAGTACTAGTCTTTGCATTCTTGGCTTGCTCTGCGCCCAAGGAGACCTTTAGCACTCAGTAGTTCCCTGCTTTCTTCATCTTTGGAGACTCTCTTGTTGATGTGGGCAACAATAACTACATCACCCCACTATCGCCGCTAAGGCTAATAATTTACCCTTTGGAATTGATTTCCCTACAGGCCCTACTAGCCGTTTCTGCAATGGCAAAACAATCACGGATGTCCTATGTAAAGTTCACAACCCTAATTAGTCTTCATATTCTAAAGATGATGCTGAGGCTCTGGCTTCCATCTCCTCCACAGGCTCTGGCTCTCCGGCTTCTCCTCCGCCTACATGCACGTGAACTTCACCTGCTCCACCGGCTCCGGCTTCAACTCCTCCACCCGCCCCTTTACTGGCAAATTCGGCGGAGCCCAAAGCACCCTTTGCTCCCAATGCTCTAGCCTCCCCCATCCCCCCGGCTCTGCCGGGGGACTGGGGAGGCTCTAGCATGGGAGCAAGGGGTGCTCCACCTCCACCTCCACCTTCTTCACCAATTTCGCCTCCGCCTCCACCTCCTCCATCTCCGCCTTACTGGCTGCGCGCCTGCATGCGCCAACCCTTAACCTCCTCCATATGCTCCTGCTCTAGTTTTGCCTCCGCCTCCACTGCCTCCACCTCGTCCACATCGGCTGAAGCTCCACCTCCACGTCCACCATGTCCATGCGCCTCCCTCCATCTCCTCACCTCTGTCGACACCCGAACCGCCGGCGCTAACAAAAACAAAAGTAGAGAGAAAAGAAATGAAAAAGAAAAATACCTCTTCTCCTCTTGCATGCGAGTTGAGAGTATCCAAAAGGTTTTTTCCTTCAAGTACCCTAAAATATCTTTACCACATATGTTTGTGTGGCCTAAATTATATATAGCCTAAAGATAGATATATACACACACATACATATATATGGCTAAAAATGAATTAAGCTATATGAACACACAAACATATATATATACACACACACACACACACACACAATTTTAATAATATAAATAATAGAAAAGTTTAAAAATAATTGAACCATTGAAAAACAAATTCAATAACTTAAATATTAGAAACGTTTGAAAAAGTTGTGCCACATATTGAACCATTGAAAAATATGTGTGTGTGTGTGTGTGTGTGTGTGTGTGTGTGTGTGTGTGTGTGTGTGTGTGTGTGTGTGTGTGTGTGTGTGTGTGAGAGAGAGAGAGAGAGAGAGAGAGAGAGAGAGAGAATATGTGATTTACAAAAAAGAGAGAGAATATAGTTTAGGCTATGTATATATGTACATATATATATATATATTGATGTATATATATACATATTTTAGTCTAGGTATTTATTAGGTTACACACACACACACATATTAAGGTATATGTATTTTAATAAATGTGTGTGGTGTGTGTGTGTGTGTTGCCTAATAGATATATAGTCTAATAGATATATAGATCCTAGTAAAATAGATAAAAGGCTAGTCTCTTTGTAAATACACACACATACACACTAAAATATAATAAAATATACAAATATAGACATGTGTGTGTGTGTGTATTTACAAAGAGGCAAGCCTTTTATAAAAATAATACTTAGAACCAATAAATGTACATATTTGTGTATTTTTTATATATTTGTAGATACATATATATATCTGTGTATTTTTTATAAAAAAAATTTGGTCGTGACCATTCTCAATCGTGATTGCTCCACCTTGTTTTATCATTTCAACCGCCTACATTCTCAGTCGTGATTGCTCCACCTTGTTTTATCATTTCAACTGCCTTCATTCTCAATCGTGATTGCTCCACCTATTCCTTCGTTTTTTTATTTTCATTTCACATTTTCGTCTCTCCTGTCCTTTCTGCATCTTCGTATTGCCTTCCCTATGGAGCACACGGTCACCTTTGAGTGGGATCTTGATGGCTGCTGCAGCAAAAAATCTCAAACTTTAATACTTCTCCACCAGACTACGCTTGTCAGTCATGGATATCTACAAGGTTTACTGCCTTCATCACACGCCCTTTCTGGAGTGAAAGCTACTAGGACCGATGGAAGCCTATAGGAAATCATCGCTCATTATGATATGGAGGGCAATAAAAACTACCTCGTAGATATTACTCAAAGTAAAACATATATGCTACAATGTAGTCCTCTCTGTGCTGCTGATAGTCTTGATTCTAGTGCTAATGACATTGCCCAAGATGTCCGACATTTGGAGACTTTAGTGGATAAAGAATTAGGGACACAAAACACCCATGTTCATATCTCGAGCTCCTCCTCTGAGAGTGACTTGAATGGCTCAGCAACTATTTTGCAACTAGGTGAAGGCACAAGCAATCCAAAAGGTTCAAAGCACAAGATCTCTGAAGATGAATGTATTGCTTCGGAGAGTATACTTTCAGTTCTTCGTAAGAAGGAGCAACCTTCTCTCCTATGTTCATTGTTGGAAAAAGTTACTCGAGTCATCCAAGTCCAGGAGGTGCCAAGACATTATGATGGTGATTCCATCATCCCAGAGTTTCCACCAACATATGGCAAAATAGGAAATATGGATGGAATGGAGCAAAAATACGATGGTCACCTATGGACACGTCCAGTAACATCAAACATGTCTGTAAGTTGTACCGTGCGTATTAGCTATTGTGTTGGTACTTTGGAGTGCCATAGGCTCAGCTGTCCTTTTTACTTGAACAATAAAAGGTATAACAACACCTTCTTTCATGGACATCTGACAAAAAAGATTGCAGTTGGACTTCTGACAGAGGATGAGAAAACTAAAATAGTTTGTCACTTTTGTCGTAAAACTGCACACTATGTGCAAGTGTGTAGATGTATTGTGTATTACGTAATGCCTCATGACACAACTATTACAAGAATGATGCTCCACACTGGGCTGTATGAACATCCAGTTCAGCCAGGAACTTCAAGGTCAATGTTGGACCGTGTGAAAATGTTTGTTTCTCAAGTGTTGAAAGCCCAGAGAAGTGCAGGTCCTCGAAAAATATAGATGGATATTGTGAAGGATATGCTATTTTCCTCCATGATGAATCAAAATGATGAGCTACCTACAAGTATTGGGGATCATGAGCTCTGTAATTTTTTGGAGGAGTTGAGTCCTCTTGTGGAAAACTAGAGGTGAGTATTCATTCCATAACTTAATTATATTTGGATGTATTTTTCTACATTCGGTCCTCTCTTTATTGTGAAATTATGTTTTTTAGGTTTAGACGCATTGTATCCCAGGAGAAAAGAAAATTGATGCCAGTAGGAGAGGGCTTTGATAGCATCCTTCTTATGTAGAGAAGATCTGGCTATTCATTTATACAAGGTAGCCGTTTCCCAGGACAAGGTGGCCCTGATGACAAATGTCATGTCTTTAAGATGTCTTTGCGAGGACCAGCATCAGGCATGGACTTGGTGAATCACATGCGGTGTGATAGTGGAGGTGACTTGTCAAAGTCTTGGGTTTTGTTTGATCACACTCATCGAGTTTTTGGTTGGTCAACAATGGCTTGTCATGTTTACGACCCAAGGTGAGACTACGTACTTCAATTTTTTCCTTTCTTTCATTTACCTTGATTTACCTTGAATGATAGCTGATTGAAAAAATTTCTCTCCAAAATCCTATAGTGTTCAAGAGCTGTTGACAATTGCCACATGCGAAATGAAGGAGGAGGATACAAAAAGCCAAGTACTATTTTGGGAAATGCTGAATAGCACAATGGAGCAATGTGGTTATGCACCCGCACACTTCTATGGGTTTATGGTTGATGAAGCAAGGTCCAATTGGTGTGCAGTTAGGAACATTTTCAATGGGGGTCCGCACAACATTATGGAGGACAGGGAGCGAACGTGCTTATTTCATTAGAAACAAAGTTTGATGAAGCATGCTAAACAATGCGTGAAGGCAGAAAGTTGACAACACCATATTGACTTGTGTGAAGAATGGAGATTGGCAACCAATAAGGAGTTAGCTTTCTTAAAAAGTAAAGAGATTCGTGAGTGGTGGAGAAATGGACATGTTCATGAGGGAAAACTATCAGTGATGGATACGTGGATGAGTTGGTGGGAAGTACGAATAGCACATTGGGGCAACCTCATGTCAAGGGTGAGAAATTTTATGGAGGAATAATATGTTGTATGGATGTATTTGCATTGGAGTCAATTTTGTGAATTCATGTATGAAACCTCTTGTGTGCAGGTGGTCTTAAGCTCGGTGGATTTAGCACAAACCCCTCGAACAAACTTATCTGAAAGTGTACATGGGAGTTGGCTTGCTAGTGAAGGATACAAGGAAAAGGTTAGCTTGTATGATGCGTGCATTTCAGATATGGCAAACGCTTTACTACAAAGTGCAAAGCAATATGCATACCAGATGGGGAAGCACAAAGGTGAGAGACCAAGCTTGAGCAAGTTGCTGGACAGGGTGGCACAGCAAGGTCAAGACCGACACCACCACAAGTGGCTCGCATGGTCCATGGAACAGTAGCTAATACTCCTATGTATGAGAAATCAAGGCCTCTACATGAAGATAAGGAGACTATTCAATGGAAGAGGGTGAGGACAACGGAAGTAGACCAATGCTCACATCGTCTAGGTTAGTCATGCAGAGCAGACATCGTCAAAATTGGGGAACAGCAAGAAGAGTAAGTTTTGGAGATAGAGCAAGTCCCGCTTCAAGGGGAGGACCAAAAAGTCCAATGACTGGAGGAAACAAAGATGTCGGACATGAAGAGCCTAAACAACATTATGGCACAATGAGTGGAGGACAAATGCATGTAAAGGAAGAGGCAGTTGGACGCACAATGTGGGCCATTAGACGAACCCCATTGAACTCAAAAGTCAAATGTTTGGGAGGTATTGATGGAAGACTTAAGTGCAACTCATACATACAGGGAAGCACTATTGGAGTTCTTGCCCCTAGCTTCTACTCAGAGCGATGACATCCTAGTCCGGGAGGGCCAAAGGCTCAAATGATGTGGTTTTGTCCTTTAGATGTTTCACACACATGGCATGTAGATCCAAACATAATATACAAGCCATCATACCCAGATATGTGGAAAGTGGATGTTGGGACCAACATAACCAGCCAAGAGGTAGAGAAATTAGTAAAGGCAGGGTTCAAGCTAGATGTTACTCATGAAGAACCTTTTGTGTCGGGGGTGGGAGAAATGTCCACACAAGCAGCGGACAACAAACAAAGTGACAAGAGGCCACATGATGCTACACAGAATACAAAGAGATCAACCAAGTGGAGGCATTGGATTTCCAAAGAAGCAAAAAAGAGGATTGGTAGTGCCGAGGCCATGACAGCGACAGTCCTTAATGAGAGTGCAATGCAGCCGTCCCCCTACTCTATTTTTCATTTGGCATGTGAGAGTGAAGAGGACTATTTTATACACATCAAGGTACAACCTTGGTGTACATGTCCTAATTTCATGCAAAGAGAATCTAGAGGAAAGTCTTACGTTGCATGTAAGCATATCTATTTTGTCTTCTTGCGAGTTTTGGGATTACATAAGAATGAGGATATGGTAATGCATCAACTGACACTATCACCAGAGGAAGTGGACAATATACTATCACGTCCTCGAAGCAAGGATGTTTGTGCCTATACTTAAGCTTTAATCAAGCCTATTTGTGCCTATACTTAAGCTTTAATCAAGCCTCTCATTTTTGTGCCTACTTAAGCTTTAATCAAGCCTTCCATGTTTGTGCTTACTTAAGCTTGTAAGGAAATGTGAAGTCAATCTTTTTGTAAGAAAATTTGAACCAATATTATTTTTGTCTTGCTTTGGGATGGAGTATACTGTCACGTACTCTAAAGTCTTATTGTAGGTAGCTTGCGACGCTATGGTAAAGGAGTTGTACCGACGATATATCTTCTTGTAAGGAAATGTGAACTCAATCTTTTTGTAAGAAAATATGAGCCGGCGGGTATACTTGTTTTTACTTGTGTTGAAATAAACATTGGAAGAAAGGTACATAGATAGATATTTTTGTGCCTATATTTAAGTTTCTTGGACATAAAATGTGTGTTTATATGTAGGAAGGTAGTATGTAGGTATATATGCATGTATACATGCATGTATTGTACAAATGTGTGTATATATGTATGTATATATGTAGGAAGGTAGGTAGGTAGGCAGGTAGGTAGGTAGGTAGGTAGGTGTGTTTAAGAATATACATGTATATATGTATGTATGTATGTGAATGTATTTATTTCTCTTTCATAATTACTTACTATATAAAAGCTCACCAAAATGTATCATCTTTCTTACAAGCTCACATAAAACTATCTTATCTCCAAAAAGCTCGCCAAATAAAGCTCGCAAAAAAATCAAACCCACATTGCAACAGATAAATTTGCATCCTTGGAAATGTCACAAGAAATCTTGGGCGGACAATTTACAATTATCTTTGATCTCCTGAACCTAAACTGCTGACGCAGTTGAGGGGTCACTTTAGCCATATTTAGAGCCTGCAAGCTTTTTGCAGCACTAATGGAGTGTTGACCAGAGATAATCCAATATTCAACTTTATGAATATCTTCTTTTGCAAGTTTATCAAGGGATTGTTTCGTAGCACGATTACAGGGCATCAAAATTGCAAGTATCTCCTCTTGCTTTGGCTCCTCAATAAAGTCTTGGATCAAAATATGAACCCAATCCTTATTTAACCTTCTATACACATAGTTTGAAGGAGCAGGATAATATTTCATCACATCAATGCTGATAAGACCTCATTTAGACCAAAGGGATAATATCCCTTCTTTATTTCTAATGAGATCATTGCTTTTCTGCCCTTGTTTGGAGTCTCAACCTCCATTAGCTTGTCATCGGCGGATGCATCTATCTCCTTTGAACCACTTGCTGGTTTTGTCCTTTGCCTCTTTGAAGAGATTTCTTGAACCTTTGTAGAGTGCTTTGCCTTTCTCTTCTTTGCACATGCTTGCTCCTCTTCTTGCCATGTCTTCAACTGCTATTGCTCTTACATCAAGGACTTTTGTTTTGTCACCCTCCTTTTTATGTTTTGAAGAAGTTGCACCAGCATTTCTATATGCTTCAAGTGCACTCTTCACTATGGCCGTGCCTTTTTTCTCCACAATTTTCCTAACTTGAGTGGTTGTTGTCTCCTTTTCAGGTATGGACTTTTTTTTGTGAATCCAAAGCCTTCTTTGCATGCCTCACCGCTTTCACCAAGACGTCCTAGTCCACATTATCCACCCCTAAGTCTTCTTGATTGGAAAAGTCAATGATCTTCAATCCTTGCTTTTTAATAGAATTGTCCTTTCCTAGTTTACTGCCAGTCATGTCTGTTGGGTGAAAAGTCTCCAATGATAAGCAAAACTTATTTGCTTTTGTAGTTTCTCCTTCTGGCAATACATTGCATGTGAAACATGGGTTTGCTCTTGCATCCACATCATCCTTAGCACCTACCACAATCCCCATATCTCCATATGATGTATCACCTTGAGACAGAAACAAATGGAGGACTCCTTTGAAGTTTGCACTAGCATCGTAGCTATCCACAAACCATTTTACTCCTTCTTTGTTACTCAATTCAAAGGTTTTATCCACCTTCATTCTAGGAGTGACACTTTTAGCTTGAGTTGTTTCTTCGAGAGCATCCAGAGTAAAGATTGGTGCACCATGTGGTTGCGAGGTAGCGGGCGCTCTGCTAGCTTCCATTCCTGTGAAGCACAAAAAAAGTTTCAAAACCTTAGAAAAAAATGGATTTAAATGCTACATATCAAATCAAAACCTATCAAACTTAAGAAACTTCATGCATGCTACAATTATTGATACTTCACTTAGTTTTCTTGAATAGTGGGGGTCTCACTTGCATTTACTTAATCCATACAGAAGCTCGACTTAAGCCTAGATCCAAGTTTTGCACTCATATGCTAGGGGTATGCTAGCATAGAGAGGCAAGGCTCAAACTCAAGTTTGAGCCTTAAGGCGAAGTTCCATGTATGGGAGGCTTGAACTTAAGCTGGAGTCTAGATCCAAGTTGTGCACTCATATGCTAGGGATACACTAGTATATTGGAGCCCTAAGGCCAAGTTCCATATAGGGGAAACCCGAACTTAAGCTAGAGCCTAGATCCAAGTTATGCACTCATATGACAGGGGTACACCAGCATATAGAGACAAGGCTCAAGCTCAAGTTCGAGCTTTAAGGCCAAGTTTTATGTAGGAGAGGCTCGAACTTAAGCTGGAGCCTAGATCCAAGTTGTGCACTCATATGCTAGGGATACGCTAGCATAGATAGGCAAGGCTCAAACTCAAGTTGGAGTCTTAAGGCCAAGTTCCATGTAAAGTTAAGCATGGAGAATGAGCCTTAACATATAAGTTCCATGTAGGGGAGGTTCGATCTTAAGGTGGGGTCTATATCTAAGTTGTGCACTCAGATGCTAGGGGTGCACTAGCATGGAGAGCAAAGGCTCAAACTCAAGTTTGAGCCTTAAGGCCGAGGTGCACTAGCATGGAGAGCAAAGGCTCAAACTCAAGTTCGAGCCTTAAGACCGGGGTACACTAGCATGGAGAACGAAGGCTCAATCTGAAGTTCGAGCCTTAAGGCTGGGGTACACTAGCATGGAGAGAAAAGGCTCAAACTAAAGTTTGAGCCTTAAGACCGGGGTGCACTAGCATGGAGAGCAAAGGCTCAAACTCAAGTTTGAGCCTTAAGGCCGGGGTGCACTAGCATGGAGAACGAAGGCTCAATCTAAAGTTTGAGCGTTAAGGCCGGGGTACACTAGCATGGAGAGCAAAGGCTCAAACTCAAGTTCGAGCCTTAAGACCGGGGTGCACTAGCATCATGGACAGCAAAAGAGCAAAGGCTCAAACTCAAGTTTGAGCCTTAAGGCCGAGGTGCACTAGCATGGAGAGCAAAGGCTCAAACTCAAGTTGGAGCCTTAAGACTGGGGTACACTAACAAGGTCGAGCGTTAACACATAAGTTCTATGTAGGGGAGGCTTGAACTTAAGGTGGAGTCTATATCCAAGTTGTGCAATCAGATATGTGACACATATAGCATGTTTATATAGGGAACCCTTGTCATTTAGATTATATAATGTGCACAAAGATCAGTTTTACATGTTCTCGACATATGTGAAGATACAAAAGAGAGCAACAAGAAGTGCAAACAATCTATGACGAGCAACGATTGACAAATGGCACACTTAGCGTGCAATCAAGTAAGCGTTTATATTGATATAGAAGACGAAGGACTTACTTGTTGCATAAAGTATTCAATTAGATGAGGGAACACATGAAACGCAGATGGGTGCACGAAAGTCTCTGATGTCGCACAGACGTGACGGATGCTTGAAGTCTCTGATGGCGTGTGGGCATGATGGTTTTGCAAGAAACAGAGGTCGGAACCAACGTAGACGGGTCGATTGTGGGGGGAAAAGAAACTGTTTGAAACGTAAGAGGAATGCAAGGCTGAGCGAGTACTTTAGGAGATAGGAAACAGAGATGATTATTGCATACGTTGGCGATTACGAACACTGTACGCTCACCACACACAGAATCGCTTTGGGTGCAGAATCGCGTTTAGGGTTTGCAGGTCCTTTTGTTTGGTTCAAACGCGAGGTCGGTTGGACACTTTCTCAGTCTAATTAAGGTCGATTTGGGTGGAAATTTGAATTCCAAATGGGTTGGGGGGAAGGCGGAAATTTGAATTTCAAACGCGTTGGGGGGAAGCGAAATTTTGAATTTCGAATTTTGGGGAGGGGGAAGCGGAAATTTGAATTTCAAATTTTTGGTGGGAAACAAAAATTTGAATTTCGAATTTGAACTTCGGGATGGGGCGGCGGCCGACACGAGGAGGTCGTCCATCTCGGGGCGAGGCGGCCGCTGCTGAACGCGAGGGGCGGGAGAGAAGAGGAGGCCGTTAGGGCCCGCAGCCGTGCGCCGATTGGGGAGGACGAGAGGAGGCCATCGGGGCACCCACTCTGCTGAACGTGGGCGGGAGAGGAGAGGAGGCCGTCGACTGCTAAACGCGGGCAGGCCCGTGCATCGATTGGGGAGAGGAGGCCGTTGCTGCTGCTGAAGCCGTGCGCCAATTGGGGAGGGCGCGGGAGAGGAGGCTGAACGAGTGCGGCGGTGCCGGAGAGGAGCGACGAGCAATTGGGTAGTGCAGCAGAAAGTCGGGTCTCGGTTTCGATTTCAAACCCAAACCCAAACCCAAACCCAAGCCCAAGCCCTCGGGGGGGTCACTATATGTAAATCCTCTATATCACGTGCGTTCAAGGCCTATTTAAAAACTCCCTTATCTGTGAATTTTTTAGTGAATATAATGTATCCTTTCCTATTCAAATCTGTAATTTTTTTTAAAATACAATAAATAAATCCCCTCTGTAAATATATTTCTGTAAGTTTTAAATATTTAAAATGTCCTTCTGTTGAACCCACGTGATACTTACATATTTATACAAGTGACCCCCCCGAGCCCAAGCCCAAGCCCAAGCCCAGGCCTAGGCCCAGGTCCCATGTCTTTTGATTATAGTTAGTTTCACTTTTGTTTATATACCCATCTTCACCCACACCCCACTTGTTCTATGGGATTATCCTAGCTTCCCTCTCTATTCCTACTTGCTTGTGTAATAGACAAGGCTCAAACTCAAGTTTGAGCGTTGAGCTTGAGCTTGAGCTTGAGATTTCTTCTTTTCTTCCCTCTTTCCCCATACACCCAAATATACTTATAAACTATGCGATTAAAATTTCAACTTGAGTTTGAGCCTCATGAAGGAGAAGAGTCTCAAATCCAATGTCCATTTGCTCATTTCCATGTCACATTCTCTGCACTAGCATATTGTTTCTCTCTATTGCTTTCTCTTTGCCTTTGCTGCTATTGTAACCACTCACCTTTGCCTTTTGTAGCTATGAAACATTGATGGCTAATTGACACCATACCTTGACTCAATATCCCAATGAAACAGTGTGGCCAGATGCAGAGGGTGATGAAGCCTACCTCTTGGGAAACTAGCATATACATGAGGTGAGGATTATCACTTCAATTGGGACCTCTTAATAGCAAACTAGCATATGAAGGTGAGGCTCAAACTTTGGTTGGAGCCTCCAAGCAAACTAGCATCTGTGGGTGAGGTTCAAACTTTACTTTCAACTTCCTAGAGAAGCGAACTAGCATCCGCGGGTGAGGCTCAAACTTTTGTTGGAGGAGCCTACCCTTCTAGCTAACATATGCAAACTAATATATTATGCAAGTTAGGATGATAACTTTAACTGGAGCCTCCTACCAAACTAACATATGATGGTGAGGCTCATGGAGCCTCCTGCTAACAAGCTAGCATTTGCAGGCAAGGCTCAAGCTTTAGATGGAGCCTAGCCTCCTAGCAAACTAGCATTGATAGGTGAAATTCAAACTTTGGTTGGAGCCTAAACTCATGTTGAGATTGAATTACATTTATAGTTTTGTGTACTACCGTAAAAACATCGCTTCAATCTTTCTTATTGTGATCTTGATTTTCTCAGGGATTGCAGGGTCTAAAACAAGGTGCTTCAGTGTTTCTCATTGATGGTTCTGCAAGGAAGGCACACCGGGTTATTCATTCCATTGATGCATCTCAAACATGTGGTTTTCAATTCATTTGGTGAGAGTGTGCAGCAATACATGTTCAACAAAGCTTTGATGACACATTTCTCATTCCATTTGCCACAATGGATGCAAGAACAATGTCTCAAGCAGTTGGAAGCATCATCAAATGGCCATTGGTCAACCTTGTTATGGACAAAGACAAAGACATTACTAATACCAAAGAGGATATGCAAGTGATGTGGAGGTTTATAAGGATTGCTAGAACAAGTATTGGCGAGAGAACGGAAATGATCCTCAGCGTTGGGAAGACTCTAGCTGCATCATTTGGGCATGGAAGCCCAAGGGTGGACGACTTCTAGAGAAAATCAAGATTCCAAAGGCTATAATACTCAAGGCCAAACATGAAAGTGAGGCACCATCACACATCAGTGCAGTTGAGCAAGAATGATTTGTTAGCACATGGGCAACTAGCTTCGTAATCTTTTAGCAATGTTGTATGAAGCTACCAAACTCATAGTTCAATCATTATTTAGATTGTAAGGCTTTCTTAAGCTTTTAGATTTATGGTTCACCCATTGTTTAAGAATTTTGATTCAATACAGATGGTGATCTTTTTAATTCTATCACCTAGTCTTTCTTACAACTTAAAGTTACATTGAATATCCTTTCGTTGTTAAAGTTTCTATGTTTGATGTTCAACTGGAGGCTATGTGATATAAACAAACTTAATTCTTGGTGTGCATGTGTGTGTGTGTGTGCAGGCAAATTTACATCCCACCAACATCATATATACTTGTTACAAATGTACAATAGTACATAAATCATATTGCATTATTCAAATGCTTGTTGAGAATATCCAATAATAAATCTTGCATATCGCATAGTAAACATTGTATTGGATCTAACAAAGAATTGTCCCAAAATTGTGCATATTTTCCAAAATTCCTAAATTTGAGTTAGAATCAGCATCTTCTAAAAATAATCTTTTAATGAAACCATTGTGTCACTAATTCATAATCCTCAAAATCTCCGGTTGAATCCTTATTTCCAATTATTCCTTCATCGGTGTACCTATGGCATCATTGTTGGTAACCAGAACGCTCACCACCTGTCCACTCAGGGGCCTTTTCAATAGTTCCTAGCTCATAGTAACCAGCAATATATTCACATATCAAAATGGAATCTCTGTTGAAGATCAGCAAGATCAACCAACAGATCCATATAAAAGAGCCGTGGACTCATTCGTTGAGGACCAGCAGGGTTAATCAACGAGATCCATGCCCGAATTCAGAAAACAACTCTTACTCCTTGTTCCAATATCTTCCCCGACATACTTGTGGGTATCTTCGATGACCCAGAGCCCGAGCACCATATGGTCAGCACCCTCTAGGATCCTTCGCAGGTCACCTAGCGCTTCACTCATAGACCACTTCCTTGGTCCCTCATCCACTGTACCGGAAGCTCACCATTTAAATCGAACCGAGGCTGGTCAAGACCTCGGCCGACCTTGCTACGCAAGACGTCCTCCGTTGACTCTCCATCAACTGTTACAACTTTATCAGCTAGGTCTCCACGACCTCATTCACAAGATGGTCAAAATGCTTTCCCAGCATTCTTGACATAAAACAGTCATTTAAAAACATGTCATAAATACAATTTCTATAACAAACTCTCGTCTTTCCACATCAATCTACATTACTTAATCCACATTCATTTCATAAGCAGTCCCATTCTCATCCAATCACATCATAAGCATTCCCATTCTCATCCAATCACATCATTTTCCATCTCAACACTTCTTTTCTCAATTAACCTCATCAGATCTCATCCACTCGCATTTACCCATACATCTCATCACTTCACATTCATTAACATAATCAGATCTCATCCACTCGCATTTACCCATACATCTCATCACTTCACATTCATTAACATAATCAGATCTCATCCACTCGCATTTACCCATACATCTCATCACTTCACATTCATTAACATCTATCCAGTTTACATCGTATCTTATCACATCCATTTCACATCACATCTCATTCATTCACAATCCGATTCACATCACATCACATCCATTCACATCCCATACCATTCATTCTCATCCCGATTCACATGCCATCGCATTCATTCACATCCCTTATCATTCATATCTATCAAATTTACATCACATCTCATAGCCTCAATTCTCGTTCATATCCATCACATTCACATCCACATATATTCTTCCACATCCATACTTATCACATACACATCCACATCTATCCTTTCACATACATCCACATCCATTCTTTCACATACATCCACTTCTATTCTTCACATACATCCACATCCATCCTTTCACATACATACATCCACATCTATTCTTCACATACATCCACATCCATTCTTTCACATACATCCACTTCTATTCTTCACATACATCCACATCCATCCTTTCACATACATACATCCACATCTATTCTTTCACATACATCCACTTCTATTCTTCACATACATCCACATCCATTCTTTCACATACATATTTATCTGATTCACATCACATCTATCTATCCATTCATTCACATTTATCCATTAATCCATTCACATCACATCTATCCATCCATTCATTCACATTTATGTGATTCACATCACATCTATCCATTCATTCATTCACATTTATCTGATTCACATCACATCTATCCATCCATTCATTCTTTTATAAAAATCAACTTCAGTGGGAATAACACTTTTATAAAAATCCTTTTATACATCTATTTATGCATAAATTCAATTTTAAGGAAAATAACACTTTCGAAATAAAAATAAATTCCTTTATGCATCTTTTTAGGCATTAAATCAAAATTAATGAGAGTAACTCTTTTGAATTAAAAATGAAATCCTTTATGCATCTTTCTATGTATAAAATCAAAATTAATGAGAATAACTCTTTTGAATTAAAAATGAAATCCTTTATGCATCTTTCTATGCATAAAATCAAAATTAATGAGAATAGCTCTTTTGAAATAAAAATAAATTTCTTTATGCATCTTTCTATGCATAAAATCAAAATTAATGAGAATAACTCTTTTGAAATAAAAATTGATTCCTTTATGCATCTTTCTATGCATAAAATCAAAATTAATGAGAATAACTCTTTTGAAATAAAAATGGATTCCTTTATGCATCTTTCTATGCATAAAATCAATACTAATAAGAGTAACTCTTTTGAAATAAAAATGGATTCCTTTATGCATCTTTCTATGCATAAAATCAAAATTAATAAGAAAAACTCTTTTGAAAAAAAATGAATGTCTTTATGCATCTTTCTATACATAGAAATTAATTCCAATGAAAATCATACTTTTATAATAAAAATATTTTCAATATGCATCTTTTTATGCATAGAATGAAAATAACACTTTTAGAATACACAAACGGAGCAGATTACTCTTTTTGAATAACATAGAGATAAAACTTATTTCACAAAATTTAAGAAAATTTTGCCATAAACTTCCTTTGTATGGCTGACCATTTTTTATTTTTTTTTATTCTCAAGTTACTTAGAAATTATCCCAAATGGTTTAAAGCATTCTAAACTAATCAAATTTCACTTTTTAAAGAGAAACAATATGAAAAGTTTAATTCTAACAATTTGATTACATATCTAGGATAAAGAAAGGCTGAATTCAGGAATGAAGAGAGGGGGAAAGCCTTTCCAAATAACGTCATTTTTCATTTTAAAGAAAACAAAAATTTGAAAACCATTAAATGGAATAAAGAAAAAGTAGGATTTCTAGCTTACATGAATATTTGTGAGCTTTCCTTTGGCTTGATGGTTTGAGGGATCTACTCTTGTTTGCAACAAGAGTGGCCACCAATTCTTTTGAAGAGGAAATGGTCAAAAACTAATGAATTATCAATAAATTCACTATTTTTGGCTCTAGGGAGGAGTAGAGTAACAGTGCATAAAACAATATTATTCTTTTACAAAGGGGGAGGCATCTATTTATAGGAAAAAGTGAGCCTCTAACAACCAAGAAAATTGATTCTAGAATTTTTCATATCAATTTGGTCACTTTTTGACCATTTTTAGGTTAGTTTAGCTTACTTTTTGGTTCTAGTTGAAACAGGAGAGAGGAGAGATGAAAATATCTCATTATTTGTGAGTTTAAAACTCATCCACACATGTGAAATAGGTGCCTCCTTCATGAGGAAAATTTCCCACACTGAGGTGTCAAAAATGCATCATTTCCTTTAAATATCTCTTCTTTTTTATCTAATAACCTTGTCCTTAGTCAACTCTTCATCTTATGTGAGTACTTACTCATTTTTGGGGGATTTTTCTTTTATTCTTCAATTTATCTCCTCTCCCTACATTTGGATTAATCTTATTGGTCCATAGGAACCTTAATCCAAAAAATTTAGAAAATCTGGACCCTTAGGCTAAGGCCTTTTGAACATATTATAATTTATTTCTAATGCACCGTCTGAAATTCTTTTTTGATTTCTATTTTGGGAGAATTTATTTTAATAAGAAGAGATATTTTTTCATCCAAAAATATCTAAAATTTAAATAATCTCTCTCTAGAATATTTTCTCTCTCTAAGCTAAAATAGGTAGAAACAAGATCTTTTATTATTCTGAAGAGGGGATTCATTACAGGGGAAGATACTGGATATCTTGAGGGACTGGGGGAGGAATCTTATAGGTATGGTTGAAAAATGGTGTGCTTCTGGTGTACGATGGGCGAGGGCCCATCAGTGAAGCGCCAAGACACCTAAGGAGGATCCTGGAGGGTTATGAGACTAGGAGATGCACAGGCTCGCGGTGCCTAGGACACCCATGCGTATGTCGTGGAAGATATGTATGATGGACGAAATTGATTATTCTAATCTGTTATTATTGGATCTCGTTGACCAGTTGATCTCAACGAAGAGTCCAGAGTGATACTATTTTTTGAGAAACAAGGGACTGGATGGAAATTTTGAGTTATGATATCTGTAACCAATAACTGTTTGTCAATGGATTATTTTATATGTTAAAGTTTTAAAGAGGAGTGTGTGCATATCTGTATTCGAAAGAAAAAGTTAAGAAAGGCATTCAATTATGGGTGGGTGAGTAATTGTCTGGTTCTACCAATTCCAGTGGTTGGTGGGTGGTAGCTAATCCATGGGCCGGATGGAATCAGTGGAGTTTTAATAAAAATTAAATTGAAATAATAGGAATATGCTCAAAATTTGAGTAGTTAAATAAAATCCTAAAGAATTTCTCAAATGAGTATATCAATGCGGCTGTGCCTGATTTCGGTTAGGAAAAGAGCGTTGATTTTCCCAGATGATTAGATCAACAGTTGTGCCTAATTTTGGTTAAGAAAAAGCGTTCAATTCTTCAAATTAAGTCAGTAAAGTTTTCCTTCTATATGGTTTAATCAGGTGAAGGATAATTTAGTCTCTTAGAAAATTCGTTAAGAAAAATCAAAAAGGTGGAATCATCCTCGTTTTTCGGGCAAGGAAAATTTTCCCGATTTTGGTTTCGGAATCACCACCAGATTAGTCTCGTGTCCAGATATTCGAGACGAGGCTCCACAAGTGGGAAACCCTGCCCCGCACAAGAGAAAGCTACTTCCACTGGTAGGCGATCAGGAATCCTATGCACGAAGAGGGCAGAGGGGTCTCACAGTTGGTATCAGAGCGCTGTTGTAAACTTACAAAATAGCAGCAAAAATTACCTTAAATTTTAAAGTAAATCTGGGAAATAATATTTTCACTTGTTAAGATTATGTTTGAAATGAACTTCATAAATTGAGAACTCATAAATTGAGCTGAATTTTTAGATGGATACCCCAAATTTGAACTGGATTTTTAGATGGATACCCCAAATCTATCTAGCATTCCTGGACTCTCTAGAGTCAGGATATGATCGCCTTTGCCTTCAAAAATCTCATCAACTTTGCTACAACCCGTGAAAGCAGAGTGAGACTCGCTCGTCACTTTGAGGGTCTATACTTTCCTGATCTAGTAAAGCGATGTCAGTATATGTGGTTCTCTGGGGGGCAAAGTATTAACGTCAATACAAATCAACGACATAGACTCAAATAGAATATCTCGCTAACCATGATCTTTGATAAGGCTAGGAGTCATTCATTATGTGCAACTCTATAATCATTCACCCTGGAATTTTAGAATTTCTTGCCGTATTTTTAGACTTCTTAGCCACTTTATTCCTAGGAGTAGAATTACAGCACCATTATCTATGATGAATCGTGTATATCATAGCATGTATCCATCGCAGTATCGCCTTTTTATGCGTAAGCGATGTGATTTTTGGAGCCGAGACCCTCTATGTATATATCAAAAACTTTTGATAATAAATGATGTTTTGCAAAAGATTCCAAATTGTTTTCGTGGTTGTGAATATTGGTTAATAAAATTATCAGAATGAATCTTGTTTTCAAGAATTATGATGGAATATTATTTGTTTAAGAAATAGATCTCAAAAATTAAATAGTCATAAATCTCTGACAAAGTTAAGTTGACAAAAATATTGTTTTGTCTGAATCATGAGGCGCGCGGTCCGTGCTAGGCAGTCGGATCCTCTTACCTATGATGATGAAGAGTTAGATCCGGACGTTTGTAAAGCCCTGACCGATCCCAACCTGGTCTCTTCAAGGGTGAAGGGGAACAATTAGGAGAAGTAGTGGAAAAATGGACTGAGACAATGGAAGAGTATTTTGATATAAACGGTTAATGAGAAGAGCAAGATGGCTCTCGCCAGATTGAAAATTATGGAAACAGCCAGGGTCGCATGGAGGAACCATTGCGAGACAAACCGTCTCAACCAAAATACCTAGACTTGGTTAGATCTTAAAGCTTACCTCAAGAAGAGATTCTATCCTTCGAGCTTCATGGAAACCAAAATGAATGCGTTCTTGGAACTGAAGAAGAATAGCCGGACGATTGAAGAATACCATCAGGCATTTGCCCTTATCCTCAAATATTCTCCACTTTTGGATGAAGAGCACACCAGATGGCTAGATTCATTCGAGGGATGAAGGAGCCATTAGACACTTTAGTGAAAAATGCCAAACCAGTCTCAATGGCTGAAGCTGTCAGAATGGCAACAAAGGACTTTGCCAAAGCATTTATTGTTAAGGTCTTGCTGAAGCCTACACCCTCAAAGTTTAAAAGATTCCAAACCCCAGGAAGTGCTTCAAACTTTCCACTCCCAAAGAGGCAACAAGGCCCTAATCAGAAATAAGATGCTAAGAGATTCAGAAGTGAAGGAAGACCCTTCCCTCAGAACACTTTCTCAGGAGCCCCACCTCTTTCAAGGATTTAAAGGGATGAGCTTAGAAGTGAGAACGGGTGTTTTGGGTGTCAGGGTTTTGGTCACCAGCTTAAAGACTGCCCAACTCCTACCATGTCAAGAGTAAAAGATTCCTCCCTAGCCTCTCAAAATGTCCAGCATCTTCCCCTGTAATCAATCCCTCTTCAGAAATAAAAAAGACTTGTTTCTAGCTGTTTTAACCTAGAGAGAGAAAATATTCTAGAGAGAGAATATTCAGATTTTTAATATTTTTGGATAAAAAATTATCTCATCTTATTAAAATAAGTTCCCCTGAAACAGAAATTCAAAAAGAACTTTCCTGTGCAATTGGAATTAATTGGAAATGGGTATAAAGGACCTTAGCCTAAGGGTCTAGATTTTCAGAAATTTTTGGATTATGGTCCAATTAAGGTTCCTATGGACCAATAGCATCAATCCATGTGTAGGGAGGAGATAAATCCAATTTGTAAAAGAAGATACCCAAAAATGAGTAAATTCTCACATAAGATGAAGAGTTGAAAATGTACAAGGTTTATTAGTAAAAAAACTATGAGCGATATTAAAAATATGAGATATTTTGGGTATCCAAAAATGAGTAAATGCTCACATAAGATGAAGAGTTGAAAATGTACAAGGTTTATTCGTAAAAAACTATGAGCAATATTAAAAATATGAGATAATTTGGGTATCCAAAAATGAGTAAATGCTCACATAAGATGAAGAGTTAAAAATGTACAAGGTTTATTAGTAAAAAACTATGAGCAATATTAAAAATATGAGATATTTTGGGTATAATGATTCTATTTTGACACATATGTAAGGAAGGGGAGTTCTTTAAAGGAGGTGCATATTTCACATAAGATGAAGAGTTGAAAATGTACAAGGTTTATTAGTAAAAAACTATGAGCAATATTAAAAATATGAGATATTTTATGTATAATGATTCCATTTTGACACATATGTAAGGAAGGGGAGTTCTTTAAAGGAGGTGCATATTTCACATGCTTGAATGAGTTTTAAACTCATAAAAATTGAGATATTTCATCTCTCCTCTCTCCTAATTCAAGTCTAGTTCCAAAAAGTTAGCTTAACTGACCTAAAAATGGTCAAAAAATGACCAAACTAATTTGGAAAATTCTAGAATCAATTTGTTTGGTTAGGAGCTCAATTTTTCCTATAAAAAGAAGCCTCCCCCTTGTTTAAAAAAAATATAGTGTTTATGCATTGTTACTCTACTCCACCTAAGCCAAGAACTATAAATTCATTAATAATTCATTAGTTTTTGGCACTTCCCTCTTTCTTCAATCCCCATTGGTGACTCCATCAACATACTTAACCAATTGATTGGTTGGGGGCCTCTACCGTGAACAAAGAATCAAGCAATTTATAAGGTAATTAGTGAATTTTGATCATTTTCTATAATTTCTCAATGTTTCACTTTTCTCAACCCCTCTCGAGCTTGAGAAGCTTAATTGGAATGGTTTTTGAATGCTATTGAAGTTAATTGATGAATGGTAGTGAAGAGTTACATAATTTGATGAATGCTATTGAAGTTAATTGATTAATGATAGTAAAGAATTACATAAATTTCCATTTATGCTTAATTCTAATGATTTTTATGTAATTTATCTCTCTCACTCAAGAAATGGTCATACTCATGACCCATTCTCAATCCAAATGAAGCTTTTCATAAAGCTTTTCCTTAATCCAAGATTAATCTCTTCGTGAGACCAAATTAATGGCTTTTTTCTATGCTTTTAGTTTATGTATTCCATGAATATTGATGATTCAATCCATTATGGATTAATGATCCAATTAGGGATCATTCTAATCATTCCCTTAATGATAAGCTTTATCCTTCAAAATAATTTGAGATTTATCAGTCATAGCAGCGGGGCTATGGCAAAATTTTTATAAAAATTACACATAAAATAATTTCATTCAAAGCATGAAAAGAGGACTTCCTACCATATTCTAGGAATTATCATCCTAGATTAATTAAAAGATATTCATTGTAATCATAGAGAAATTGATTTTTATATTATGCTTAATTAGATTTCATATAGAGGTATGCACAAAAGATTATTATTTTAATGTAAAAGTGTTACTTTTATCATATTTGGATTTCATGCATAGAGGTATGCATAAAAGTTGATTATTTTATTATAAAAGTGTGACTTTTATCATATTTGAATTTCATGCATAGAGGTATGCATAAAAGATGATTATTTTATTATAAAAGTGTTACTTTTATCATATTTGAATTTCATGCATAGAGGTATGCATAAAAGTTGATTATTTTAATGTAAAAGTGTTACTTTTATCATATTTGGATTTCATGCATAGAGGTATGCATAAAAGATGATTATTTTATTGTAAAAGTGTTACTTTTATCATATTTGGATTTCATGCATAGAGGTATGCATAAAAGTTGATTATTTTATTATAAAAGTGTTACTTTTATCATATTTGGATTTCATGCATAGAGGTATGCATAAAAGATGATTATTTTATTGTAAAAGTGTTACTTTTATCATATTTGGATTTCATGCATAGAGGTATGCATAAAAGTTGATTATTTTATTATAAAAGTGTTACTTTTATCATATTTGGATTTCATGCATAGAGGTATGCATAAAAGTTGATTACTTGATTGTAAAAGTGTTACTTTTATCATATTGGATTTCATGCATAGAGGTAAGCATAAAAGATATTCTTTTTATACTAAAAGTGTGATTTTCATCATAAATGGATTTTATGCATAACTTAGATGCATAAGAGAAATTCTTTTATTCTAAAAGTGTAATTCCTATCAAATTGAATTTATGCATAGGAAGATGCATAAAAGAATGGATTTTTAATTCAAAAGTGTTATTCTCATCCAAATTAAATTTATACTTATACATAGGAAGATGCATAAAAGATGGATTTTTAAATTCAAAAGTGTCAATTCTCATCTAAATTGAGTTTATGCATAGGAAGATGCATAAAAGATTGAATTTTAATTCAAAAGTGTCATTTTCTTTTAAAATGAATTTATGCATAGGAAGGTGCATAAAAGATTGATTTTTATTTCGAAAGTGTTAGTCTCCTTAAATGGAATTTATGCATAAATAAATGTGTAGAAAAATCTTATATCAAATATAAGAATTCTCTTGTATTTTATAAATAGATATGAGATGTGATAGAATGTGATAAGAGGTGTATGAGATGTGATAAGATGTGATAAGAATGCGTATGGAAAGTGATAAGATGTGATAAGAGGTGTATGAGATGTGATAAGATGTGATAAGATGCGTATGGGAAGTGATAGGATGTGATAAGAGGTGTATGAGATGTGATAGGATGTGATAAGAGGTGTATGAGATGTGATAGGATGTGATAAGATGTGTATGAGAAGTGATAGGATATGATAAGAGTGTATGAGAGGAGTTAGGATGTGATAGATGAGTTAAGATGTGATAAGATGTGTATGGGATGAGGTAAGAAGTGTATGTGATGGGATAAGATGTATATGGGTTATGATAGGGCGAGAATAGATGTGATGTAAAAGAATAGATGTGAAGGCGTATGTGGTTATATGAATGGGAATGTGGAAATGGATGTATGAATTTGAATGTGGATGTGGATGTATGAATGAATGTGGATATGGATGTAGATACGGATGTGGATGTATGTATGTGGATGTGGATGTATGAATGAGGATGTAAAAATGGATGTATGCATGTAGATGTGTATGTATGAATGTGAATGTGGATGTGGATGTGGATGTATGGATGTAGATACGGATGTGGATGTATGCATGTAGATGTGTATGTATAATTGTGAATGTGGATGTGGATGTGGATGTATGGATGTAGATACGGATGTGGATGTATGTATGTTGGATATGAATGAGGATGTGAAAATGGATGTATGCATGTAGATGTGGATGTATGGATGTAAATGTGGATGCGGATGTATGGATATGGATGTGGATGTGGATGTATGGATGTGGATATGGATGTGTATGTATGAATGCGGATATGGGATTGGATGTATGATGTGGATATACGAACATGGATGTGTATGTAGAATAATGAATGTGAATGTGTATATGAAATAATGTGTCGTCGAATGAGTGAATGGATGAGAATGAGTACACATATGAATAGAACGTGGAATAAGTAATGTAGACCGAGGAGGAATAATGTGGAAAGACGAGAGTTTGATATAGAAACTGTATTTTGTGTCCTGTTTGTAAATGACTGTTTTATGTCAAGAATGCTGGGGAAGCATTTTGACCGTCTTGTGGATTAAGGTTATGGAGACCAATCTGATAAAGTTGCAACTGCTGACGGAGAGTCAATGGAGAGGACGTCTCGCGTAGCAAGGTCGATCGAGGTCTTGACCAGCCTCGGTTCGATTTAAATGGTGAGCTTCTGGTACGGTGGATGAGGGACCAAGGAAGCGGCCTATGAGTGAAGCGCTAGGTGACCTGCGAAGGATCCTAGAGGGTGCTGACCATATGGTGCTCGGGCTCTGGGTCGTCGAAGATACCCACACGTGCGTCGTGGAAGATATTGGAACAAGGAGTAAGAGTTGTTTTCTGAAACCGGGCATGGATCTGGTTGACTGACCTTGCTGGTCCTCAACGGATGAGTCCATGGCTCTCTTATATGGATCTGTTGATTGATCTTGCTGATCTTCAACGAGGATTCCATCTTGATTTTTATATGTGAAAATATGGTCGGGTACTATGAGCTAGGAACTATTGAAAAGGCCCCTGAGTGAACAGGTGGTGAGCGTTTTGGTTGCTACACCGATGAATGAATGAGTGGAATTATGGATTCAATCAGAGATATTGAGGATTGATATCAGTGACATAATGGTTTCATTAAATGATTGTTTTAAAGTTAGTTGATGCTGAGAAAAAGGCAATTTTCATATTGGGTGTGTAAGTGGTGTGACTAGTTTTATGTTTGCATGAAATTCCAGCTAGGGGGCCTGGGAACTCTTTTCCCTGGTACCCGAGACAAAAACCTAACCAAATTTCTAATTGGATCCCATCACTACAGTGGTTTGGGAGGTTGGCTAACCCATGGGACTGGATGGGGTTAGGCTGGACTGATGGATCCGTAAATCGAGACTCAATTTCTGTTTACAATAGATAAAGTAAATCCCGGATAGTGTTTGTTCTATGGATAGGAATCAACGGCTGTGCCTCTTAATGGGGAAAAAAGCGTTGATCCCAATGATCCGAGTGCAAGTTTCTTCCTTGATCTGACCGAGTATCTTTATAGGTGCAGTCGGCGGATCAGCTTGATCAGTAATGGTCATGACTACGTTAGAGTAAAAAGTTATCCTGGTGGAATCGCCCGTGCTTTCCGGGTAAGGGAAGTTTTTCCGGGTTCGATTTTGAAAAAACTAACGGATTAATCTCTTGTTTGGATATCCGTGGTGGACGAGGCCCCGAGTGTGGGACCCTGCCCCGCGCATGAAGTGCTACTTCCGCTGCTAGTAATCCGAATCCATTGCGCGATGGGGACAGGGATCTCACAGTTGGTATCAGAGCCAATTGGCTAATAAAGATCAACTGAAAAGCCAAATATGTCAAAAATTTATCAAGTAGCACAAAAAGGTTATAATTGTGTGATTTAATTCATACAAATTGATATTCAAACTAATTTTTTAAATTAGTAATTGGGTCTTCAAATGGAAGTACCACAATTATATGGAACCCTGACTTGCTTGAGGCTTAGACATGATAGTATTTACCTCATAATTCCAAGTATCATGACTAACCGTATATACCGAGGGTATAACTGCAACTCTTTACTACCGACAGTATAAACGAGTAAATCTAAGGCTTGAAATTATAAGCATTAATGCTATCCAGTTGATGAATTCGAATGTGGTTGATATGATTTTTAATTCTGTTTGCGAATTGATAAATTGATTGGGATTCTGATTGAAAAATGATGACCCCTGAAAATGGGTTGAAATGTAATAAACTGAGCGAAACCACAATGTGGATGATTGGGACGAGTTCCTGTGATGATATTCATAACTAGTATGATGATAATGATTTCATCAAATCACTATGAGATTAGTGGATTGTGCTGTCAAATTGCTACTGTTAGCACTTGACACGGTAGATCAAGTTAAGGGATGACAAATTGAGAACTTACTTGTCTGAAATTTCCGTGGAGGAATGTTCATAAAGAAATTTTTCGGGGTCTAATGGACCATTATCGTGTTAAAGAGATGAATGATATGATTTGAATGAATTGTTATTTAATGATGAGTTCTATTTAAGGGATAATTATCCTCGTATTCTGTTGGGTTGACCAGAATATAAGGAACCCTAGAATAAATTGGATCTTAAGAAAAAGAGTTGTCCTCTACTTTGCGAGATGAGGACATCTCGCACTTTTTAAGTGGGGTAGAATGTAAGATTCCTCCCCCAGCCTTCGAGGTATGCAGGAGTAAGAATATCCTTTTCTGATCTTATAATTATTCTCTCTAAATAAAAGAAAGATTCTGTTTAAAAAGGGAAGACACTTTACCCAGAATACCTTCTCAAGAGCCCACCTGTTTTAAAGTTTTAGAACGATGAGTTCAGAAGTGAGAACCAGTGTTTTGGATGCCAAGGTTTTGACCATCAGTTAAAAGACTGCCCGACTCCTACCATGAAAAGGGCACAGGGAAGTCTAGAACCCAAATTCAGAGACCAATTCCTTCATACCAATCTAATCAGGGTCCGTCTCGGACAAGATTGCTTAACTCCATTAACTAGGTCCAACCCATTGATTAGGGTCGAGATGACCAGTCAAATGCTTGGCGACTTAGAGCAATAGATGCAGGCAATTCATAAAGATATAAACGCTACCCAGGATCGACAAAGACAATATACAGATAAGAAGAATTCAAAGAAGTAGTTATAGTCTTCATTGAATACCGACCAAAAGAATTTCTTTATTCTCTAGGGGAGTATAAGTAGTTATCCCCCAGATATTGTGGACCAAAGAAAGTAAGTGACTTAGCCTACGAACTTCTTTTATCTCCTCATCTCAAAGTTCTTAATGCCTTCTATAGAAATATGTGCCAAACCCAAATCATGGAAAGACGGTAAAACTTCAGTGGCAAGATACCGTTGGCTTCTAGGTTACGCTAACTCCTTCCTTTATATAAGTCGTAACTTTTGCTTATCGCTCACAGTAATCTTACTTCCATCGATCTCCCTTCTTCTTAATCTCCTTCATGGCTTGGCAACAGGAATTAGTTTTATCCATGATGATTTCTCACCTTCAAGACGCAAGCGAGTCTGTGAAGAAGGATTTTATAGAACAGTATGAGCACTCACTTTTTTCCTCACTTGGGAATGTCTGTAGCTCAGACCAAATGGTGGACGTATCAAGACATAACTAGGGTAACACCCTGAGGTCAACAGCACTTTCGTAACAATGTCCGCTTGGCCATGGTTATCGAAGCCTTGGGTTTGGGTCCCCGATACTACTGCGTCATGAGATCAAGACATCTTGGGTTTTCTGAGCGGGTCTTCTTACTAGCGTGTTTTCTTCCTCATCAGAAGATATGCCTTTACCCCATTTTTGGCTTGCCTCTCAGAGGTCCTTTTGTTAGATCACCTCATACCACTGAGATAGGTGCGGCAATAACCAACAGAATTATTCCCATAGATGAGTTACCTTATACGTGCGTAGCGTGTGAGTGCTGCTTTTGTGATCATATGATGGACGGGCTTATGGAAGTGAAAAGAGTTCTTCTATCTTTACTATATATGTTCCAAGAATGAATAAAGTTTAAATCTTGTTCTTGTCTTGACCCTTACTCTCTTTGAGACTTTTTTAATTGGTGGTTAATCTTAATTAAGAATTTTCTCTCAGTCTCATACTTGTGCATCTTGCGAAATTACCCCCAGTTTGCAAGATGAGGGCATCTCGCGTTTTTCAAGTGGGAGAGAATGTAAGATTCCTCCCCAGCCTCTCGAAATGTCCAGCATCTTCCCCTGTAATCAATCCCTCTTCAGAAATAAAAAATACTTGTTTCTAACTGTTTTAACCTAGAGAGAGAAAATATTCTAGAGAGAGAATATTCAGATTTTTAATATTTTTGGATAGAAAATTATCTCATCTTATTAAAATAAGTTCCCCTGAAACAGAAATTCAAAAAGAACTTTCCAATGTGCAATTGGAATTAATTGGAAATGGGTATAAAGGACCTTAGCCTAAGGGTCTAGATTTTCATAAATTTTTGGATTATGGTCCAATTAAGGTTCCTATGGACCAATAGCATCAATCCATGTGTAGGGAGGAGATAAATCCAATTTGTAAAAGAAGATACCCAAAAATGAGTAAATGCTCACATAAGATGAAGAGTTGAAAATGTACAAGGTTTATTAGTAAAAAAACTATGCGCAATATTAAAAATATGAGATATTTTGGGTATCCAAAAATGAGTAAATGCTCACATAAGATGAAGAGTTGAAAATGTACAAGGTTTATTAGTAAAAAACTATGAGCAATATTAAAAATATGAGATAATTTGGGTATCCAAAGATATTTTGGGTATCCAAAAATGAGTAAATGCTCACATAAGATGAAGAGTTGAAAATGTACAAGGTTTATTAGTAAAAAACAATGAGCAATATTAAAAATATGAGATAATTTGGGTATCCAAAAATGAGTAAATGCTCACATAAGATGAAGAGTTGAAAATGTACAAGGTTTATTAGTAAAAAACTATGAGCAATATTAAAAATATGAGATATTTTGGGTATAATGATTCCATTTTGACACATATGTAAGGAAGGGGAGTTCTTTAAAGGAGGTGCATATTTCACATAAGATGAAGAGTTGAAAATGTACAAGGTTTATTAGTAAAAAAACTATGAGCAATATTAAAAATATGAGATATTTTATGTATAATGATTCCATTTTGACACATATGTAAGGAAGGGGAAATCTTTAAAGGAGGTGCATATTTCACATGCTTGAATGAGTTTTAAACTCATAAAAATTGAGATATTTTATCTCTCCTCTCTCCTAATTCAAGTCTAGTTCCAAAAAGTTAGCTTAACTGACCTAAAAATGGTCAAAAATTGACCAAACTAATTTGGAAAATTCTAGAATCAGTTTGTTTGGTTAGGAGCTCAATTTTTCCTATAAATAGAAGCCTCCCCTTGTTTAAAAAAATATAGTGTTTATGCATTGTTACTCTACTCCACCTAAGCCAAGAACTATGAATTCATAAATAATTCATTAGTTCATTAGGAAGTGAATGGGGTCTTCTTGGGCCCTTTAATTTGCCCAAGCCTAATCAAGGTAAAGTAGCCATTTTGAAGCTTCTAATTAGAAAACGTTTCTTCTTAAGAGAAAAGGTTTGACTCCTTAAACTGCCAAATAAAAGGACCCAAGAAGCCTTCCATTGACGTCCTAATGTTTTGGCACTTCCCTCTTTCTTCAATCCCCATTGGTGATTCCATCAACATACTTAACCAATTGATTGGTTGGGGGCCTCTACCGTGAACAAAGAATCAAGCAATTTGTAAGGTAATTAGTGAATTTTGATCATTTTCTATAATTTCTCAATGTTTCACTCTTCTCAACCCCTCTCGAGCTTCAGAAGCTTAATTGGAATGGTTTTTGAATGCTATTGAAGTTAATTGATGAATGGTAGTGAAGAGTTACATAATTTGATGAATGCTATTGAAGTTAATTGATTAATGATAGTAAAGAATTACATAAATTTCTATTTATGCTTAATTCTAATGATTTTTATGTAATTTATCTCTCTCACTCAAGAAATGGTCATACTCATGACCCATTCTCAATCCAAATGAAGCTTTTCATAAAGCTTTTCCTTAATCCAAGATTAATCTATGCTTGAGGCCAAATTAATGGCTTTTTTCTATGCTTTTACTTTATGTATTTCATAAATATTGATGATTCAATCCATTATGGATTAATGATCCAATTAGGGATCATTCTAATCATTCCCTTAATGATAAGCTTTATCCTTCAAAATAATTTGAGATTTATCAGTCATAGCAGCGGAGCTATGGCAAAATTTCTATAAAAATTACACATAAAATAATTTCATTCAAAGCATGAAAAGAGGACTTCCTACCATATTCTAGGAATTATCATCCTAGATTAATTAAAAGATATTCATTGTAATCATAGAGAAATTGATTTTTATATTATGCTTAATTGGATTTCATGCAGAGGTATGCATAAAAGATTATTATTTTAATGTAAAAGTGTTACCTTTATCATATTTGGATTTCATGCATAGAGGTATGCATAAAAGTTGATTATTTTATTATAAAAGTGTGACTTTTATCATATTTGAATTTCATGCATAGAGGTATGCATAAAAGATGATTATTTTATTATAAAAGTGTTACTTTTATCATATTTGAATTTCATGCATAGAGGTATGCATAAAAGTTGATTATTTTAATGTAAAAGTGTGACTTTTATCATATTTGGATTTCATGCATAGAGGTATGCATAAAAGTTGATTATTTTATTATAAAAGTGTTACTTTTATCATATTTGGATTTCATGCATAGAGGTATGCATAAAAGATGATTATTTTATTGTAAAAGTGTTACTTTTATCATATTTGGATTTCATGCATAGAGGTATGCATAAAAGTTGATTATCTTATTGTAAAAGTGTTACTTTTATCATATTTGGATTTCATGCGTAGAGGTATGCATAAAAGTTGATTACTTTATTGTAAAAGTGTTACTTTTATCATATTGGATTTCATGCATAGAGGTAAGCATAAAAGATATTCTTTTTATACTAAAAGTGTGATTTTCATCATAAATGGATTTTATGCATAACTTAGATGCATAAGAGAAATTCTTTTATTCTAAAAGTGTAATTCCTACCAAATTTAATTTATGCATAGGAAGATGCATAAAAGAATGGATTTTTAATTCAAAAGTGTTATTCTCATCCAAATTAAATTTATACTTATACATAGGAAGATGCATAAAAGATGGATTTTTAAATTCAAAAGTGTCAATTCTCATCTAAATTGAGTTTATGCATAGGAAGATTGAATTTTAATTCAAAAGTGTCATTTTCTTTTAAAATGAATTTATGCATAGGAAGGTGCATAAAAGATTGATTTTTATTTCGAAAGTGTTAGTCTCCTTAAATGGAATTTATGCATAAATAAATGTGTAGGAAAATCTTATATCAAATATAAGAATTCTCTTGTATTTTATAAATAGATATGAGATGTGATAGAATGTGATAAGAGGTGTATGAGATGTGATAAGATGTGATAAGAATGCGTATGGAAAGTGATAAGATGTGATAAGAGGTGTATGAGATGTGATAAGATGTGATAAGATGCGTATGGGAAGTGATAGGATGTGATAAGAGGTGTATGAGATGTGATAAGAGGTGTATGAGATGTGATAGGATGTAATAAGATGTGTATGAGAAGTGATAGGATATGATAAGAGTGTATGAGAGGAGTTAGGATGTGATAGATGAGTTAAGATGTGATAAGATGTGTATGGGATGAGGTAAGAAGTGTATGTGATGGGATAAGATGTATATGGGTTATGATAGGGCGAGAATAGATGTGATGTAAAAGAATAGATGTGAAGGCGTATGTGGTTATATGAATGGGAATGTGGAAATGGATGTATGAATTTGAATGTGGATGTGGATGTATGAATGAATGTGGATATGGATGTAGATACGGATGTGGATGTATGTATGTGGATGTGGATGTATGAATGAGGATGTGAAAATGGATGTATGCATGTAGATGTGTATGTATGAATGTGAATGTGGATGTGGATGTGGATGTATGGATGTAGATACGGATGTGGATGTATGCATGTAGATGTGTATGTATGAATGTGAATGTGGATGTGGATGTGGATGTGGATGTATGGATGTAGATACGGATGTGGATGTGGATGTATGAATGAAGATGTGAAAATGGATGTATGCATGTAGATGTGGATGTATGGATGTGAATGTGGATGTGGATGTGGATGTATGGATGTGGATATGGATGTGTATGTATGAATGCAGATATGGGATTGGATGTATGATGTGGATGTACGAACATGGATGTGTATGTAGAATAATGAATGTGAATGTGTATATGAAATAATGTGTTGTCGAATGAGTGAATGGATGAGAATGAGTACACATATGAATAGAATGTGGAATAAGTAATGTAGACCAAGGAGGAATAATGTGGAAAGACGAGAGTTCGATATAGAAACTGTATTTTGTAACCTGTTTGTAAATGACTGTTTTATGTCAAGAATGCTTGGGAAGCATTTTGACCGTCTTGTGGATTAAGGTTATGGAGACCAATCTGATAAAGTTGCAACTGCTGACGGAGAGTCAATGGAGGACGTCTCGCGTAGCAAGGTCGACCGAGGTCTTGACCAGCCTCGGTTCGATTTAAATGGTGAGCTTCCGGTACGGTGGATGAGGGACCAAGGAAGCGGCCTATGAGTGAAGCACTAGGTGACCTGCGAAGGATCCTAGAGAGTGCTGACCATACGATGCTCGGGCTCTGGGTCGCCAAAGATACCCACACGTGCATCGTGGAAGATATTGGAACAAGGAGTAACAGTTGTTTTCTGAAACCGGGCATGGATCTGGTTGACTGACCTTGGTGGTCCTCAACGGATGAGTCCATGGCTCTCTTATATGGATCTGTTGATTGATCTTGCTGATCTTCAACGAGGATTCCATCTTGATTTTTATATGTGAAAATATGGTCGGGTACTATGAGCTAGGAACTATTGAAAAGGCCCCTAAGTGAACAGGTGGTGAGCGTTCTGGTTGCCAATGATGCCATAAGTACACCGATGAATTAATGACTGAAAATATGGATTCAACCAGAGATTTTGAGGATTGATATCAGTGACATAATGGTTTCATTAAATTATTGTTTTAAAGTTAGTTGATGCTGAGAAAAAGGCAATTTTCATATTGGGTGTGTAAGTGGTGTGACTAGTTTTATGTTTGCATGAAATTCCGGCTAGGGGCCCTGGGAACTCTTTTCCCTGGTACCCGAGACAAAAACCTAACCAAATTTCTAATTGGATCCCATCACTACAGTGGTTGGGAGGTTGGCTAACCCATGGGACTGATGGGGTTAGGCTGGACTGATGGATCCGTAAATCGAGACTCAATTTCTGTTTACGATAGATAAAGTAAATCCCAGATAGTGTTTGTTCTATGGATAGGAATCAACGGCTGTGCCTCTTAATGGGGAAAAAAACGTTGATCCCAATGATCCAAGTGCAAGTTTCTTCCTTGATCTGACCGAGTATCTTTATAGGTGCAGTCGGTGGATCAGCTTGATCAGTAATGGTCTTGACTACGTTAGAGTAAAAAGTTATCCTGGTGGAATCGCCCGTGCTTTCCGGGTAAGGGAAGTTTTTTCGGGTTCGGTTTTGGAAAAACCGACGGATTAATCTCTTGTCTAGATATCCGTGGACGAGGCCCCGAGTGTGGGACCCTGCCCCGCGCATGAAGTGCTACTTCCGCTGCTAGTACCTCGAATCCATTGCGCGATGGGAACAGGGATCTCACAGAGGACAGGGAAGTCAAGGACCCAAAGTGCAGAGACCAGCCCCTTCGTATCAGTCAAATTAGGGTTCGTCTTACCAAAATCAGGGCAATCCCAGGAGGACTCCAGCTCACCCATATGCCTCTCTTCAGAGGAATCTCAGAACTCCCTCCCAAAACTGGAGTAACCAAAGAGAAAGAGTTCCACCCCAATCTGCAGCAGCCAAGAGAAGTTATGATAGCAGAAGTAGTGGAAGAGGAAAACCAAGGGCCAAATCGTCAATTCTCTGTCATCCATACTCCAGCTGAGTATAAGGGTAAGCCATTTAAGCTTTTGATTGATTCAGGCACAGTACTCATTCATTTATTTTCCCAAGATGCTTGCGTAAGCTAGTCTTAGAATAGAAATCAGAGAAACCTATGCAAGTTGAATTGGCCAGTGGGAAGATTCTTTTCACTCACAATGAGACGGATCGTATTCAGTTTAATCTAGATGAGAATGTAACTGACTGCCAGTTTAGAGTCTTACCTTTGGGAGTTTTCGACGACAGAATCCTTAGAATGCATTGGCTCCACAAAAATCAAGCTGACATTCACTGCCACAATGGAACCAATCCTCAGAATTGATGAGCTTTCGGACAGGCTAAATGGAGCCCAGATCTTCACAAAAATAGATCTCAAATCAGGGTGTTACCACATCAAGATTAATGAGCAAAATATCCCGAAGACAGCCATCAATACTCGCCTATGGGCACTATGAATTTACTATCATGCCGTTTGGATTGACAAATGCCCCAGCTACATTCAATCTCCTAATGTAGGACATTCTCAGAGAATACTTAGATGACTTTGTTCTTGTTTTCTTTGATGATATTCTGATTTACTCAAAGAATGCAGCTAAAGCTCACGTTTGTAAAGTTCTTGAGATTCTAAGGAATCACCAAATCTCTGCAAAAAAGAGCAAATGCACTTTCTCTATCGACCATGTTGAAAACTTGGGCTTTCTGGTATCCAAAGATAGAATTTCTCCATATTCCACAAAAAGTCCAAGCACTCATAGATTGGCCTGAACCAAAGACAGCGAAAGAAGTAGGAGGATTCTTGGGATTAACTAGTTGGTATAGAATTTTAATACCTAAGTATGCTCTCATAGCTTCCCCCCTGACTAATCTTCTCAAGAAGAATACCCTGTTTCAATGGTCAGAGCGCTTTTGGTAAGCTTAGGACCACCTTGGTAACCAATCCTGTTTTGAAATTACCAAATTTCTCTCTACCCTTTAAGGTAGTAACTTGTGAGATCCCTCTGCCCCCTTCGTGCAGCTGATAGGCGGAAGCAGCCCCCTCATGCGCGGGGTAGGGTTTCTCACTCGGGGCCTCGCCCACGAATGTCCGGGCACGAGACTAGGCTGGTGGTCACTCCGAAAACCGAAACCGGGAAAATTTTCCATGCCCGAAAAGTGGGGACAATTCTACCTTTTTGAATCTTAACGACTTTTCTAACGAGATCAAAATCTAAACTATCCTCCACCTGAATAAACCAGATAAAAGGAAACTATCACTGATATAATTTGATCATCTCAACAATTCAATGCTTTTTTCCTAATCAAGATTAGGCACAGCCGTTGATCCACCCAATCGAGAATTTTATCAGGGAATTAATTTTATCAGGGAATTAACTATCTACTCGAATCCTAGCGTAATCCGAAGATTTTTCAATTTGATTATTAAAACTCACTGATTCCAGCCTAACCCCATCCAGCCCATGGGTTAGCCACCACCCTAACAACTGGAATCGGTGGAACCAAACAAGTACTCACCCACCCATAATTGAAATGCCTTTCTTAACTTTAGCTTTAGAAAATAGATACGCACGCACTCCTCTTTAAAACTTTAATAAAAACAATCTATTGACAAACAATTTACTGGTTACACATATCATACTTCAAAATTTCCATTGAGTCTTTGTTTCTCATAGAACAGTATCACTCTCGACTCTCCGTTGAGTGAGATAGATTACAATAACATTGGTCTGTCATACAATATCTTCCTTGACATACGACTAGGTGTCCTCGGCACCGCGAGCCCGTACATCGCCTGGTCAAAACCCTCCAGAATCCTCCTTAGGTGTCCTGGCACTTCACTCAGGGACTACTTTGTCGGCCCTCATCCATCGTACCGGAAGCGTACCATTTTAACCATATCGAGGCTGGTCAAGACCTCGGCAGGCTTTGCCGCGTGAGCTGTCCCTCGAACACTCCCCGCCAGCTGTTGCAACCGAACTTCCCTTAGATAAACATATATGCCAAATGCTCCCTCCAGCATTCTGGCGTAAGACAATCTTTTAAGAAAACAGGGTTTCTATGCAAGTTTTGTTTTGATTTTTGTTTGAAAACCATGAATATCTTAAAACTGTATCCCAATACTTCTAGATCCAGGTTTGAATTCCAACAGAATTCCTCGAATTCTATTAACTTGATTCTCAGATCAAAATCAAAAGTCTTAACTAGTTTTAGATTCGGTGGGTGTTTTGAGTACATTTTTCCTGACTTGATCACATCATCATTGACGAAGGGATTAGGTCTTGGTCAATAGTCTGAATCAGAGTTTGGGTGGTCTTGGTCAATAGTCTGAATCAGAGTTTGGGTGGTCTGGAAAGGTTCTTCCTAAACTATCTTTGTTGAAAGGTACTATTTCAATTTCTCTTTTTCTAAGTTTTGTTTGACGAATATTTGCTTACAGATTTCTAAAACATGGATTTCTTAAAAGAAATAAAATAATCATTTATCTCGATCTCCGACTTCGATAGTTTAATTGAATTTTCTCATTACCATCTTAGTGAATATGAAATGGTAGAATTTCCTCTCACATATTATCTATTTATTCATTTTTCTAATTTTTACGAAAATTAACAAAAGATTAAAGAGAACTCTTATTTAATTATAAAGATTCTATATGCATCTAATTATGCATAAAATCCAATTCTGATGAAAGTCACACTTTTATCATCATTAAAAAATCATTTATGGTAAAAAACACTCTTTTAATAAAAAAATATCTTTTATGCACCCATTTATGCCTAATCATTTATGATGAAAATCACACTTTCAATATAAAAAATATCTTTTATGCACCCATTTATGCATAAAAATCGAATATAATGAAAGTAATACTTTTATAATAATACTAATTTTCTTTTATACAAATAATCAAAATGCATCTTCTATGCATGAAAATGATACTTTAGAATATAGAAACCATACGGATTACTCTTTTAGAATAAAAAAGATGAAATTTATTTTACTAATTTCTAAAATTTTTGCCATAACCTCCTTTGTATGGCGGACCATTTTTCAATTTTTAAGTCTCTAAAATTAATTAAAAGTGCACCAAGAGTATTGAAATTATTCTAAAGTAAACATTTTTCTACTTATTTAAGACAAACATTATAAAAAACTTGACTTTAATCATTAATCATTCACCTAGGATAGAGAATGGTTGGATTTACTAGAGAAGAGAGGGGAATGCCTTTTGTAATGAGGCATAACATCACTTGCAATTTTAGAGAAGACAAAAAGCATAAAAAACTATAAAAACCATAAAATAAATGGAAAAGAGAAGAATCACCAACTTACTAATGAATTTTGAGAGCTTTCCTTTGGCTTGATGGTTTGAGGGTTCAACTCTTGTTTGAGACAAGAGTGGCCGCCAATCTTTTGGAAGAGGGAAGGTCAAAAACTAATGAATTATGAATACAATTCACTGTTTTTGGCACTTGGGAGAGACAGGGTAACAGTGTAAAACACTATTAAGTTTCAACAAAGGGGAAGGCTTCTATTTATAGGAAAAAGTGAGATTCTAGAATTTTCCAGATCAGTTTGGTCAATTTTTGACCATTTTGAGGTCAGTTTTGCTCACTTTTTGGATCTAGTTGAAATAGGAGAAAGCATGTGAAATAGGTGCCTCCTTCATGAGGGAAATTCCCCCATGCAGAGGTGTCAAAAATACATTATTTCACCTAAATATCTCTCTTTTTTAACTATTAACCTTGTCCTTAGTCAACTCTTCATCTGATGTGAGTATTTACTCATTTTTGGGAGATTTTTCTTTTATTTCTTCATTTATCTCCTCCCTACATTTGGATGAATCTTATTGGTCCATAGGAACCTTAATTTAAAATTTCAAAAAAATCTTCACCCCCAGGATAATGCCTCTTGAACAGATTATACTTAATATCTAATGCACCTTCTGGAAACCTTTTTGAACTTCTGTTTCAGGGGAGCTTATTTTAATACGATGAGATATTTTTCTATCCAAAAATATTTAAAAACTGAATTACCACTCTCTAGAAGATTTTCTCTCTCTAGGCCAAAACTGGTAGAAACAAGATCTTTTATATTTTTGAAGAGGGATTTGATTACAAGGGAAGATGCTGGACATCTTGAGAGGCTGGGGAGGAATCTTATGTATTCTCTTCCACTTGAAAAACGTGAGATGTCCTCATCTCGCAAACTGGGGGTAATCCCGTAACAGATCAGCTTCATTCTCTTAGGTGGCATCTTCAAAAGGATAGAACTTCCATTTTACCAATAATTCTCTGAGAATTCTGTTTCTGAGGATCTTTTCTCGAACATCGAGAATTTCTTCAGGTTGGAGTTCCATCTGCCCTTGGGTTGAAGAGGTTAGGATTTCATCATCAAGCACATGATTTGGGCTTGGCACATATTTCTTTAGAAGGCTTACATGAAATACATTATGAACCTTGAGATGAGGAGGCAGAAGAAGCTCGTAGGCTAAGTCACCTACTTTCTTTGTAATCAGATATGGCCCACAATATCTGGGGGATAACTTCTTGTACTTCCCAAGAGATAAAGAACTCCTTTTGGGTCGTACTCGAATGAAGACCATATCTGCTTCTTTGAATTCTCTGTCTGTCCTCTTCTTATCTGCATACTGCTTCTGTATCTTTACGAATTGCCTGCATCTGCTGCTCCATGTCGTCAAGCATCTGTCTGGATATCTCGACCAATCAATGGGTCAGACCAAGTTAATAGAGTTAAGCAATCTTGTCCATACAAAGCTTTAAAAGGGCTCATCCCGATACTTCGGTGATAAGAAGCATTATAGGCGAACTTGACTAGGTGCAGATAGCTTAGCCACTTCTTGGGTTCCCTGCCCCACAACATGACCGAAGTATATCTTTAATTACTTGGTTTACCCTTTCAGTTTGACCATCGGTCTTAGGGTGATAAGCTGTGCTGAGATCCAAGAAAGTTTCCACTTCTTCGAAAAATGCAATCCAGAATCTTGAAGTAAATTTGGGATCTCGATCACTTACTATTCTCCTGGGTAGGCCATGTAATCTGAAGATTTCTTTGAGGAACACTCTAGCCACATCCACTGCAGTGTAGGTTTCTTTTCTGGGGATCAGATGGGCAACTTTGGTTAGTCTGTCAACTACCACAAAAATAGAGTTGTAACCTGATTGCACTGAAGGCAATCCAGTAATAAAATCCATACTGATACATTCCCACTTCATCTGGGGGATGTCCAATGGATGTAACTTTCCAGGCATTTTTACTCTTTTAGCTTTGACTTTCTAGCATGTCAAACCTTCAATGCAGTCCCACAGTAACCTTTTCCCATCAAGAAATTTGTCAATATAAACCTCCAAGAACGGAAGTTGTTCTTGTCAAGATTCTCTACAAAAATATGGTTTATTCCATCATTAGACATGTTGTATACTGCAACCTAAATTTACCAAAAAATAGCACTCTTGTTTGACCTACACAAACTGTTGTATTCTCTGTAGCGGTACTATACTGCACCCAAAATGTCACAACTAGTGACCTCAATTTGCATACGTACACCCAATGGCAACTTTGAGACCTCTTTGTAGTACACATAGTGTCTGCACAACCAATCACCCTTCCTGTAGTTCCAAAAATAGAGTTCTGTAGAGAATCAAGACTTAGCTACTGCAATGCCCACCGTGAATGCCTGTTGTGTTGTTGCGAACCGAAAACCAAACGTCCAGACGCGCTCGAAATGCATTTTTGACCTAAAAAATACTATCCAACAAACTATATAGTTTCTCTCTAGTTGTCCTCCCCGCGAAGAAAGCTCCTCAATCAGAGTTTGTTTGCCGGTGCATCCCAAAGAGCTCTCGATAAGGGTGTATTAGCCAACACAAAGGGGGAAGAGTAGATGAAGCTCTTACCCTTGTACCGCTTCTTGTGCTTCTCTTGCTTGCGGCTCAGCCCTTAGCATGAAAACCAGGATCTGATACCATGAAAAGATGTAGGGGAGAAGAGAGCATGAGTGCTTGCAAGCGCGAGCGCGCCCACACACACACACACACACACACACACACACACACACAAACCCTTGAAGATAACACAAGGTGAGAGACTGAAAATTCTTTCTTCTTCTTCACACAACAAAAGAGGTCTACAAAGAAGATAAAGTGACTAACACACATAATAGAGTATATATAAGCGGTCCATAATGTGAACACACTAAGTGGAGTGACTGAGTGTGGAGTCTGGACTAGTCAATGTAGTCCAGTTGTAGAATCTCTGGCAAAGATATGTCGGTGCCAGCTACAAAACCCGCCAATGATGTAAATGTTGAACAGTCATGACCAAGTGGCATCTTCAATTGGATATGTCTTCCATTTTATTAAGAGATCAACTATGTCCCGATGTCTAAGCTTCCTAACCGTGCGATCCAAAATTGTCTCTGGTTCTATCTCAAAATTTCCCACTTCTTCCACTCTTGTACTATCACCCAATATGTGATTTGGGTCAGCCATGTACTTCTTCAGTAAGCTAATGTGAAATACATTATGTGCTTTAACTCCTTCTAGAAGTTGTAGGCGATAAGATTGTGTTCCAATCTTCTTAAGTATCTTGAAAGGTCCTGCATATCTAGGTGCTAATTTCTTAAACTTCCCAAGTCTTAAAGAACTCTTCTTTGGTTTCACCTTTAAGAATACCATTTCACCCTCATTGAATTCTCTTGGCTTTGTTCTCTTGTTTTCATAAAACTCTTATGCATTCCCTTATGTCTCTTGTCTACATCTCCATTTCATCAAGCATCTCTTGGCTTTGTTCTCTTGTTTGCATAACTCTTTTGATGACTTTAAGCAACTCTTATGCATTCCCTTATGTCTCTTGTCTACATCTCCATTTCATCAAGCATCTCTTGGCTTTGTTCTCTTATTTGCATAACTCTTTTGATGACTTTGAGCAACTCTTATGCATTCCTTTATCTCTCTTATCTACATCTCCATTTCATCAAGCATCTTTTTACTTATCTCAACCTTCCCAATAGGATCATACCATAATATGGGTGACATGCAATCTTGCCCATATAATGCTTTGAATGGAGACATTCCAATAGTAGACTGTGGACTACTATTGTATGCATATTCCACCATATGTAATTGTTCATCCCACTTTCCAGGTTTATCCATGCAATACATTCTTAACATGTCCTCCAAGATTTGATTCACTCTTTCTATTTTCCCATCACTTTGAGGATAACATGCAGCACTTATATCAAGTGATGTCCCCAACAGCTTTTAAGAATGCCTACCAAAAATTTGAAGTGAATCGAGAATCTTGATCCGATACTATACTTTTAGGCATACCATGTAACTTGAAGATATTATTCACAAAATACATTTGCCACATCCATAGCGCTATATGAACTCTTGATAGGCAAGAAATGAGCAGCTTTTGTAAGCCTATCTACCACCACAAAAATGCTATCATAACCTCCTTTAGACCTTGCTAGACTAGTAATAAAGTCCATTGATATACATTGCCATGTCATCTCTGGCACATCTAATGGTAACATAGAGCGTGGTTTCTTTACATGCTCAGCTTTCACACCTGTTGGCATTTTAGACATTTCACCACATAATCCCTTACATAAGCTTTCATTCCTGGCCAAAAGAAACTCTTTCTAGCCTTAGTGTATGTCTTCTGAAATCCTAGATGTCTTTCTATGGCAATATCATGAAGGTCATGCATCAACTTGCTCTTGATCTCCACAACATCAGGTATGCATAACCTTTCTAATAATATAATATAGCGAGAATTGCCATAAATACTCCGTTACACCATTACGAGCGCCCGTCCAAGTTGTAGCTTTGGACACTATTGCTTTATATCATGAATGTATGACCCTTTGGTGTATCTATCGTGAGAGCCCTTGATGTAATATAATGGCGGTAGCACTTGTTAATCCTAGAATTGGATTAACATTCCCCCCATCTGATGGCGATCGCATCCACGTGATCATGTTGAAGACCTTTGTATGGGGAGAATAAACAAGCTTTATTGATGGCTTTGATGCTGAATGACGTTCAATGGTCTTTGTTCCTCCAGCGGAAATAAGAAAAGCTAGTTAATGAATGAAGAGGTTAGTTGTGTATTGGGAATTCCTAACGGGGTGGGGTTTTTTGCAAATGATTGCATTTTTTATATTTGTGTGAGCCTCCCCTTTTTTTTTCTTGTTTTTTTGGGGCTCAATTTGTTTTTGGAAATCATCGGCAAGGTTACATGTGATTTTTGTTAGCGGGGACACTAAGAGATGTTATTAATGGGAGAGAAGAGAGAGAAGGATCCGGAGGAATGTAGACTTAATCATTAGAACGAGATGGTGATTCTCAGTTCCTCATTTGATTCAGTGAAGCGACATTCATCATTTGAAGTAATTGGCTTGTGATGATGTCCCTTTGTGTGGTAGGATTCTTATCAAATGTTGTTGAGTAGAACCTGATCCTGTCTTCTTATGTCCATGTACTTTTTTAGTTTTTATGCATATTTAAGTGCTCTTATGAAGCAGATTTACATGAAGTACAAGAATTGAGTCATATCGACTCTTATTGAACTGCTTTGTGTTGAAGTAGTCACTTGTTGGTTGTTGGTGAGAAGTAAAAGAATTACGTCGACTTGCGAGGCTAATTTAGATATCTTCACTAAGGATTGAAGATCATTGATTTGGAAGAAGATGGTGGCATCGTTTGGAGAGGTTTGTAATTTGAAGGAAAATTCTAGGCGATGGGTTGTACCATTGACTAGGCTTTCGCCCACCATGGCCCCCTCATCTAGGGATGTACCTGGAAGTTGTTGATGGTGAGGCTTTGGTTTAAATGTTATCCAGTGCATGAGTATGAATACGTACTCATCATGGAGCAGTTGCTACATTAATTGAGCCAAAAGAATAGTAAGCAATAAGCTTAATAATTATATAGTGGCTATTGCATGATATGGCTTAATCCGTGATGAGGCTTAAATCGTGATAGTGTTGGTTCTTAAGATGTGAGACTGTATTTCTTGAGAAACCTAAACTTGTGAGATTGCTAGATTTTTATCCATGAGGGGTTATTTTGTGAGATGGCCTAATTCGGTGAAGTTATAGGTTTTGACCCCGATATTTTTTTTGATTTTATGGGTTATCTAGTCATGATTTGCAAGCAACAGCTTCTTGTGCGCTCATTTCTCACTTCCAGAGGGGTGACAAGAGCATTGTTAACTTTTTTCTTGATGTGCTCCTAAGTCTCCGTATTGATTCTTGAATTTTTTGCTGAAATGATGTCGAGCCAATAGGGAAGACTACTGATTGTTTACTTGAACAGACAAGCTCTTGTGTTAGTGATGAGTGCACGAGAGTGTTTGAGTGATTTGCTTGCTGTTACTTGGGCCTCCACTCTTGTCGAACTTTAGGTGAAGTTGTTGGGGTTGAAGTTGGTGGTGAGGTTTTCTTCACATTGTTCGATTTTGGCAACCATATGATGGAATTACCATCATAGTATCCTTGTTGTTGAAGTGCATGCACATGCACCCATCTTTGATGAACACTATAATTTGGTGGCCGATGTGCTTGGGGTTGAGGCTTTCTTCTTTGTGCAAGCTTAGGAGACTGTGATGTGCTTGGGGACCCAAGATTTGGTATTTATTTGGTAGTACCCTTGTGCTTGTAGTAGTGTTTTTGGTATTCACACTTGTTGCATTGGTGGAGTTCTTTGAGGAACTTGCATAGGCTTTTGTGGACGGTGTTGTGGAGTACTCTTCTTATTCCTTGTCTTCAAGTGCTGCGTTGAGGAAGAGGTTTTGACTGTCGAGGCACCCAAATTTGATTGGCACCTTCATAGTAGCCTTGAGCTACAAGTAGCTGCTTCTCCACTCACATTTTGATACTATTAAGATATCGTGATTGTGGGAGTCTTGGTGGAGTTTTCTTTTGGGTTGATGTGGAAGGTTTGGGTCCTCCTTGACTTTGGTTGGCACTAAGGCTGCAAGTTTGAGACTCATGGGCATTGTTGATGATGAGGTTAGAGTTTCTTGTGGAGTGGCTATCGATGACGAGGCCTTTGAGCATGTGATTGTCTCCTTTGATGAGGTTTGTCGATGAAGATGCATAGGATCCGGGGCCTTTCCTTTGAGTTCCTTGTTAGAGATAAATGGTTGGGCTCTGGGAACTTCTTCAAGAATAGCTGCTGATTGCGAGGTTTTGGCATTGAACTTCATAGGCGAGGATGGGGTTGAAGGAGTAGAGGATTTATCACCCAACTTGAACAAGGCAACTTTTGCCCAAACAGGCTTACTGTCTGGGCAAAAGTCACCCTGTTCAGGTTGGGGATCCTTTTGTATTTTTTAGCCTTTAATTCTCATGTATAAACATTCATATAAGATTTTATATAAACTAGGTGCTTAAAATCAAAGATATATAGTGCCTTATAAAGTAATATTAAGATCATAAAAGATACCCTTTTACATGATGAGAGAGTTCTTACACATGGAAAGAGAGAGTTCTTACATGAGTGTAGTTCTTATAAACATGAGTATAGTTTTATCTAATTTAGCCAATGCTCAGCTTTAATTGATAGTAAGGCCTATGTATATGTGAATATGAATACATATAAATATTTGTGCATGACAATTAGAGGCCACTAAATACAAAAATAGCCCCAACCTAAATAGGGCGACTTTTGCCATCAGACAGGCTTGCTGTCTGGGTAAAAGTTGCCCTATTCAGGGTGAGGATGGCCGG
>NC_141071.1:3088997-3151497 GCF_041138505.1 Cibotium barometz
GGCTAATCCATGGGACTAGAGGCTGGACTGATGGATCCGTAAAATGAGACTCAATTCTATTATAGTACGATAGATGAAGTAAATGCCGGATAGTAGTTGTTCTATGGAAAAAGAATCAACGGCTGTGCCTCTTAATGGGGAAAAAAGCGTTGGTTTCTATGATCCAAGTGTAAGTTTCTTCCTTGATGTGACCAAGTAACTCACAGGCTTGGTCGGATTAGTTTGGTCAGTAATGACCCTGACTACATTAGAATACAAATATCCTGGAGAAATTTCCCATGCTTTCCGGTAGGGGGAAGTTTTTCAGGGTTCGATTTTTGAAGAACCAAGGGATTAGTCTCTTGTCCGGATATCCGTGGGGGCGAGGCCCCGAGTGAGGGATCCTACCCTGCTCAAGAAAAGTGCTACTTCTGTTGCTAGCACTCCCAAATCCATTGCACCGAGGGGGTAGGGATCTTTCAATACAGTTGGGAATACAAAAGCTCTGCACCAAACAAAAGAGTCAACTCACTGTATATGCCTCTCAAGCAGAGACTCATGCCCTACCAATTCAAAGAAGAAAAATAGAGGAACTCCCATGTATGCTACAACTTTCCACATTTCTTGCTCGGGGGGTTCACCTCAAAAAAATTTAGTGTACCACGTGCGATCAAAAGGAGGGGTATTTTAATTCAAATTTTGGAAAAATTTTAACAGGATTACAAGAACAGGAGGGGTATTTTAATTCAACTTCAAAAAAAAATCTATTAGTTCATAAGTAAAGAGGGGTGGTTTTATTGGGGGAGAAATTTTAGTTAAGGGGGTTTTTAAATGCCTCTTGAATGCATGTGATATACATGATTTTTTAGAAGTGCACCGCCGGAGAGTTCTTTCCCTCAAAGTTTCCAGATATATCCAGTTAAAGGAATTAGATGCTTACATGGATTTGATCATGTCGAAGAATTCTGAATCCTTACATCATCGTGGTGGCTGCAGTTTGATTTCTAAATTTGATCATGATTCTCAAACCATCTAGAAGTGCACCCCCCGAGAGTTCTTTCCCTCAAAGTTTCTAGATATATCCAGTTAAAGAAATTAAATGCTTACATGGATTTGATCATGTCGAAGAATTCCGAATCCTTACATCATGGTGGTTGTAGTTTGATTTCTAAATTTGATCCTGATTTTAATAAACCATCTAAAAGAAAGATATGATGGGTATGATGTAGAACATCTTTTCTTCAACTTGAACAGAGGCCTAGAGAAACAAGGGATGATTCTCTACTACCATCACCTCAGGTGTCTACCAGGATACATGCATCTCACATTCAAAGATATGACAGACACAAGGTTTTGGACTTCCCACTTAGCATTCAAAAGAACCCTAAAAACTCTTCAATCATGCACCAAATTCTATAGATATGAGTTTGGCGGACGATCATGTCTTTCGACCTAGGTAACATGTTCTGAGGACAGAACCTACATCAAGTAGTAGGGGGGATGTTAATCCTATTTTGGATTAAGAAAAATGCTCTTCCATTTGAGGGATTTTTTTTGAAATTTTAAATTAAGGTTCCTATGGACTAATAAGATTCATCCAAATGTATGGAGGAGATAAATAGAAGAATAAGAGAAAAATCTCCCAAAAATGAGTAAATACTCACATAAGATGAAGAGTTGACTAAGGACAAGGTTAATAGTTAAAAAAGAGAGATATTTAGGTGAAATGATACATTTTTGAAACCTGAGTATGGGGGAATTCCTCTCATGAAGGAGGTGCCGATTTCACATGCTTGAATGAGTTTTAAACTCCCAAATAATGAGATATTTTTATCTCTCCTCTCTCTTGTTTCAACTAGATCCAAAAAGTGAGCAAAACTGACCCAAAAATGGTCAAAAATTGACCAAACTAATCTGGAAAATTTTAGAATCAATTGGCTTGGTTAGAAGCTCACTTTTTCCTATAAATAGAAGCCTTATCCTTTGTTGAAACTCAATAGTGTTTTGCACTGTTACCCTGCCTCTCCCAAGTGCCAAAAACAGTGAATTTTACTCATAATTCATTAGTTTTTTTACCTTCCCTCTTCTAAAAGATTGGTGGCCACTCTTGTTTCAAACAAGAGTAGAACCCTCAAACCATCAAGCCAAAGGAAAGCTCTCAAATTATCTATGTAAGTTGGAGATTATTCTCTTTTCTATTTCTTTTATGGTTTTTTATGATTTTTGTCTTCTCTAAAAATGAAATGATGTTAAGCCTCATTGAAAAAAGGCATTCCCCTCTCTTCTTTAGTAAATCCAACCATTCTTTATCCTAGATGATTGATTATTGGATAAAATCAAGTTTTTCATAATGTTTCTCTTAAATAAGTAGAAAATGGTTACATTAGAATGATTTAAATACTCTTGGTGAACTTCTAATTAATTTTAAGTAAGTTAAAAATTAAAAAATGGTCAGCCATACAAAGGAGGTCATGGCAAATTTTTTTGAAAATTTGTGAAATAAATTTCATCTTTATTTAATCAAAAAGAGTAATCCCCATCGTTAGAGTATTCTAAAAGTGTCATTTTCATTCATGCATAGAAAGACGCATATTGATTAATTTTTATAAAAGAACGATTTTCAATAGAATTAAATTCTATGTATAGAAAGATACATATTGATAATTTTTTTATTATGAAAGTGTTACTTTCTTCATTATGGATTTTTATGCATAAAATAATGCATAAAAGTATATTTTTTAATTATAAAAGAGTTACTTTCATCATATTGATTTTTATGCATAAAAGTATGCATAAAAGAATATTTTTTATTATAAAAGGTTTACTTTCTTCATATTGATTTTTATGCATAAAATAATGCATAAAAGTATATTTTTTTAATTATAAAAGAGTTACTTTCATCATATTGATTTTTATGCATAAAAGTATGCATAAAAGAATTTTTTTTATTATAAAAGTGTTACTTTCTTCATATTGATTTTTATGCATAAAAGTATGCATAAAAGAATATTTTTTTATTATAAAAGTGTTACTTTTATCACTATTGATTTCTATGCATAAAAGTATGCATAAAAGAATATTTTTTTAATTATAAAAGTGTTACTTTTATCATTATTGATTTCTATGCATAAAAGTATGCATAAAAGAATATTTTTTTATTATAAAAGTGTTACTTTTATTATTATTGATTTCTATGCAAGGATAGTTTAGAATTGATCTCGTTAGAAAAAAAAATTCGTTAAGAAAATTCAAAAAGGTGGAATCGTCCCCGCTTTTCGAGCATGGGAAAACCCTGCCCCGTGCATGAGGGGGCTGCTTCCACTGTTAGCTACCGGGAGTCCGATGCGTGGAGGGGGCAGAGGGATCTCACAGTTGGTATCAGAGCTTTGTTGAAAGCTAATAAAGATAAATAGATTCTTATCAGAAATTGATAATAAAAACTCAAAAAAAGCATTTTCATAATGTATTTTCATTCTGTAAGCTTCTTTAATGTGAAGAATTTTTAATCAAAGAAATTGTTTTTATAGATGAAAGTTCCCTATTTATCTGGTATTCCCGACCTCACCCAGTCTCAAGATATGACTGCGTTCACCTTCGAGCATCTCATTTCTTTCGCATGCCATTTCGAGGATTTATATTTTTCTAACCCAATGGAGAAACTACAACATATGTGGTTTGCAGGGTAGTATGCCCACGCCTCTTGCGATCGTCGTGCAATGCTGTGGTAGAACCTCTCATTGGCTATGATTCTGTTAAAACTAAAAATGGTGCGTGGCATCATTCTATATCATTCGACACCTCAAAATTTCAGACTTTCATGCCAAGTCTACAGACTCCTTAGTTGTTTAATTCCTAAGGAGAAAATAATAGCTCCCTTGTCAGTAAGTGAACGTTTGTATCAGTACTGTCGTCTTATGCGACTTCCGGCGAGGAGATTTTGAATTTTGAAACCGAGCTGCTCTATGTACATATTGCAACTTTTATATAAATATAGAAATGTTTTCTGGAGAAAAAAATTCCCTGTTGTATAAGTGATTGTTTACGGACGATCTGATAAAGAAAAATCTGTTATCGGACATATGTCATAGATCTCCAATAAGATCATTGTCTTATTTAAGAAATTGTTTTCTGAACCTCTTAAGTCTTAGGATCTCGTGGATGATATCAAAATAAAAATTTAATAATATATAAATTTTTGGCAGAATCATGAGACAAAAAAACTATGGTCGTCAGCCAGAACTTGTCTCTGAAGATGACGAGCTTGACCCTGATGTTCGCAAGGCTCTTCGTAGGACTCCAGGACCCTTCAAAGGAGAAGGGGAGAGCCTGGGCGAGGCTGTGGAGAAATGGGTGGAAGCCATGGAAGAGTATTTTGATGTCACAGGCAACAATGAGCAGAGCAAAATGGCTCTTGCCCGGTTGAAAATAGTGGAAACAACCAGGGTAGCATGGAGGAACCACTGTGACACCAACCGTCTAGATAGAAATACTCAGTCCTGGAATGACCTAAAAACCTATCTAAGAAAGAGATTTTGTCTCCTTGGATTTTTGGAAATCAAAATGAATGAATTCTTAGAGCTAAAGCAGGAGAGCAAAACCATCAAGGAATATCACCAGGCCTTTGCTCTTCTGCCTTTGCTCTTCTACTCAAATAGTCACCACCTCTAGATGAAGAACAACTCATGGCCAGGTTCATTCGGGGAATGAACGAACCCTTGGACACTCTAGTCAAAAATGCCAAGACAGTGTCCATGGCTGAAGCAGTAAGAATGGCAAAAGATTTTGCCAAAGTCTTTGTAGTAAAGGTCCCACCAAAGCCTGCACCCTCTAACTTTATTCCAAGCCCAGGGAAGTACTTCAAACTTTCCACCCCCAAAGAGGCACCAACAAGGGCCGAATTAGAATCAGGATGCAGGAAGATTCCGAAGTGAGGGAAGACCCTTCCCCCATAATACTTTCTTAGGAGCCCCACCTCTTTCAAGAAATGAGAGGGAACTCAGAAGTGAAAACTGATGTTTTGGATGCCAAGGTTTTGATCACCAACTGAAAGACTGCCCAACTCCTGCCATGTCAAGGGGGACAGGGAAGTCAAGGACCCCGAATTCAGAGACCAACCCCTTCATACCAGTCTAATCAAGGTCCGTCTCCTTCATACCAGTCTAATCAAGGTCCGTCTCGCCCAAGCCAGGGAAACCCTAGAAGAACTCTAGCTCAGCCATCTACCTTTGTCCAGAGTAACCTCAAAACTCCCTCCCAAAACTGGGGCAACCAAAGAGAAAGAGTTCCACGTCAGACTGTAGCAGCTAGAGTAGTAACAATTTCAGATGTAGTAGAAGAGGAAAGAGGGTAGATCTTTGCTACAATTGAAAACCAAGGACCTAACCGCCATCAGTTCTCAGTCATCCATACTTTGGCAGAATACCAGGGTAAGCCTTTTTAGCTTTTGATTGATTCAGGCAGTTCTCACTCATTTATTTCCCCTGGATGCTTGCGTAAGCTAGTCTTAGAACAGAAATCAGGGAAACCTATGCAAGTTAAATTGGCCAGTGGGAAGACTCTTTTCACTCACCATGAGACAGATCTTATCCAGTTCAATCTAGATGGTAATGTAACTGACTGTCAGTTCAAAGTCTTACCTCTGGGAGTTTTTGACGGGATCCTTGGTGTTGGATAGGTGTCATCTCCAGATGGTGTCACGCTAAGGGCACACTCTTTAGCCTCTAGGCTTTTTTGGGATTTATAGAATTCATTTCCATTTTTTCCTATTTACACACATTTTTGGGTGGAGGAACTTTCCTATATATATAAGACATTGTAGTTCATTTCTAATCAAGTTGGCTAGTGGTTCATTGATGAGTTCTTGAGTACATTGTCTCTTCTCTCATCTCTTCTTTCTCACATGGTATCAGAGCAAGGTGGTGGTGCACATAGAGCCTCCTTATCCTTCTTCCTCTCTACCTCTAGTCCTCTTCAACAACCCCACTTTCAATTGCATTTTTTCAGTCTTTGATTTTCTGCTAAACGAATGCGTTTTTGAGAATTGTGCCCACGTGACCTACAAGAATCATCGTGGTCTATAACTTTGCAGAAGAAAGTTTTCGCAAATTCCTCACCGTTTTTGAGTTATTGTTCGCAGACTGCCCGCATGCAGAATTTCTGCTTGTGTTTTTTGTAGAAGCCGTTACTCATCATCCTTGCACTCATTCAATGATGCAAGAGGCTTCAAACCAGCCCCTTACCATCCTCTACAAATGTGTTTTTAAAGCACTTCAATTCGAGTCCTACAACTCTACTTGCGGTGAAAACATTACCAACTAGTTTTCCCTACATGCGGTAGCGTTTTTTTTAGGCTTCTTGTGGAGAGATTTCTTGGCTGCGTTTTCATCATCAACTTCAGCCCTCTTCATGGTGTTTTGAGGTACATATTCATCCTCTTTTCCACACCTTTCTACCGGCTGAAAATTTCACTTTGCTACACACTTTGTGTTTGCGTTTTTGTGGACAATCAACTCCTCCATATTGCTTCTACCTAAGGCTACATTCTCAGCCCTCTTTTGGTGGTTTCTACGGAGTCTATTGGTTTATATATCGGCTGCATTTTGTGGCTGCATTTTTGCACTATCTTTATGCATATTTTGGAGATACTTCCTTGGTGGACAGCCCATCTATTGGCTGCATTTTTGGAGGTACGACACTTCTTCCCTTGTTTTTCTGCAGACCAAATGCTGAGACCAAATGCTGAACTAGCAGGGGGAGGGGCATCCTCAGAAGCATCACAAAGAGAGGCAGAGGTAGACTCCTCATAATGAGGAAGGGAAGCAAGAATATAAAGTGGAGTGGTAACAAAGTCCTTAAGAGCATCACTGAGAGCAGAAGATTGTTCCAAAAGTAGAATCAGATCCCAAGAATCAGCAACAAATAGTGATCCATGTGAAAGGATCATACCTCACAGGCAAAACACCCTCCTTGTTCTACAAACACTGCAAAGAACACAAGCTCGGACAAAATAAACTCTGCTCAGGATCTCTGAAAAGATCACTACTCTCCTCCAAAATCTGTAAACTCGTGTCATATAAGAAAGTCTCCACAGATACAAAACAGCTCCCGAAACTGATCCTCAAGTGAAGTAGCTGGAGAAGGGCCCCCTCTGAGTGTAGAAAACTCCTTTGGGATGCGAAACGCAGCCAAAACACACCCTCCTCTCCCTATGGGATCTCGGAAGTCCTCTACTCCAAAAGACAAAGGCAAACTTGAAGATACTATGGATCCTACATCTCCTACGACGGTTGGACCGGCAACTACTACAACGAAAGTTGGTGCAATTCCTGCTTCGGTAGGTGCTTCTACTTTCTCTTTTCCGTCATATCCATTACCTTCTACGGATCCTTTTTCTCTTTCTTCTTTGTCCTTTATGCCTTCCTATCCACATACTTCTATGCCCTCTATGGTATATCCTCCTACATCATCTATGCCTTTTATGGCAACTTCTTCTACTATGATTCCTCCTTCTACTACTTCCACTACTACTCCTCTCCCCACTCAATCATATCAACCCTTTAACCCATTCACTCAATCTTTGAGCCTTCCAAGTCTTTCCGATTCACAAAAGCTTACCCCAAACAACTACCACACTTGGTCCTTGTTTATGTAACTTCTTTTGGAAAGCGCCGGGGTGTGGTCTATAATCACTTCTCCTCATATAATGCCTTCTCAATATCAAACCTATATGGATGCACGGGCCAAAGCTTTACTTGTGCATGGCATATCTACATTGGTTGTGTCTCAATTTCTCTCTACAAGGAGTACGGCTCAATAATTACGGCACGCTATACAAATGCAATATGGAAGACTTTCAACGGTTAAGATGGCTAGGTTGGAAGAAGATTTGGATAAGCTTTCTATCTCCAAATCCGACAACATAGTGGAGAATTCAATCGAATCAAGCAACAACTTGAAGAGTTTGGTACATTGGTAAGCAATCCGGTCCACAAGCTACTTGGTAAATTGCCTTCTTCTTTTGAATCGTTCAAAGATAACATCTTTCTTCAAGTTCCTTTTCCTTCCTTTGAAGAGACTATGGGTCTTCTTCATGATAAGTGCCTTACTCGTCGCAAGCAAAACAAAAAGGACTCGGCTTTTGTAAGCCAAGGCAAGGGCAAAGGCGAAGGAAAGGGGAATGATCAACGCAAAGTCTCTAATTCCAATGCTAAAGATTCTTCAACCAAAGGCGATAAGGACAAATCAAAAGGATTCTTCCAAGGAGTGCACTTTCTGTGGTCCTAGTAGCCATATGGAGGATCGTTGTTTTGCTAAGAAGGCGGCATCCAAGAAGGTAAAAGCTGAACTTGAATCCAAATCTAAGGGTTCTTCTACATCAACATCTTCTCACGACAAAAACAAAGACAAGACGGAAGACGGTAACGCCAAGATTGCATATGTTGCTATGTCTTCTACTTCTTCATGTGACACATCACTTGTGGTAATCAAAGATCTTGATACGCATACTGCGGATGAGTGGATTGCCGACAGTGGTGCTACATCTCACACGACGAATAGTTCTTCTTTATTGGAAAACTATAGGTCTATCTCTTCATCATGAGTACACATTGGTGATGCTTCGTCTCTCCCTATGATTGGTATTGGTGATGTTTCTTTTGGAGATGCTATCTTACATGATGTTTTGCATATGCCTAAGATGTCTGCCAACTTATTTTCTATCTCTAAGGCTACTTCTAAAGGTCTTGGGGTTTACTTTGATGATGAAGTGATTGAAATCATTGATAGACAATCACTTTCTTGTGTGGCACATGGTTATCAAAATACTGGGCTTTATCATATAAGCTCTTTTACAGCACAGTTGCCACCACATGAGTCTCATCTTCATTAATTATTTGCTTCTCCTAAAGCACTTGTTTCTAATGAAGATAGTGATCTATGGCATTTCCGCTTTGGCCATGTTCCTCTTGCTACTTTGTAACATCTTGTCTCACATGACATGGTTACAGGTCTACCAAAGCTTCAGAAACCTCGCCATCATATTTGTTCTTCTTGTGCTCAAGGAAAGCAACATCAGGCTTCTTTTCCAGAGGAGGCTACTCATAGGCCCACACGCATACTTGAGCTTATTCATGCTCATCTTGCGGGACCTATGGAAGTACAATCACTTGGGGGATCCAAGTATTATATGCTTCTTGTGGATGACTTCTCTCGCAAATCATGGGTTTATTTCTTACCTAAGAAGTCTGATTCTCTTTCTCATTTCAAGGTTTGGCTTGCCCAAATGGAGAATCAAGCAAGTCAAAAGGTATCTTTTCTCAGGTTTAACAATGGAGGTGAGTTTACAGCATTTGAGGATTTTCTAGCTTCAAAAGGCATACAACGACAAACCACGATACCCTACACTCCTCAGCAGAATGGTGTTAGATAGGTGTCATCTCCATATGGTGTCACGCTAGTGGCACACTCTTTAGCCTCTAGGCATTTTTGGGATTTATAGCATTCATTTCCATTTTCTCCTATTTACACATTTTTGGGTGGAGAAAAGGGTGGAGGAACTTTCCTATATATATGAGGCATTGTAGTTCATTTCTAGTCAAGTTGGCTAGTGGTTCATTGATGAGTTCTTGAGTACATTGTCTCTTCTCTCATCTTTTCTTTCTCACATGGTATCAGAGCAAGGTGGTGGCGCACATAGAGCCTCCTTATCCTTCTTCCTCTCTACCTCTAGTCCTCTTCAACAACCCCGCTTTCAATTGCATTTTTTTATTCTTTGATTTTCTGCTAAACGAATTTGTTTTTGAGGATTGTACCTACAAGACCTATTGGAATCATCGTGGTCTACAACTTTGCAAAAGAAAGTTTTCGCAAATTCCTCACCGTTTTTGAGTTATTATTCACAGACTGCGTGCATGCGGAATTTCTGCTTGCGTTTTTTGCAGAAGCCCTTACTCATCATCCTTGCACTCATTCAATGATGCAAGAGGCTTCAAACCAGCCCCTTACCATCCTCTACAAGTGTGTTTTTAAAGCACTTCAATTCGAGTCCTACAACTCTACTTGCAGCGGTGAAAACATTGCCAACACAACTAGTTTTCCCTACATGCGGTAGCGTTTTTTTGGAGGCTTCTTGTGGAGAGATTTCTTGGCTGTGTTTTCATCATCAACTTCAGCCCTCTTCATGGTGTTTTGAGGTACATATTCATCCTCTTTTCTAAACCTTTCTACCGGCTGAAAATTCCACTTTGCTACACACTTTGTGTTTGCGCTTTTGTGGACAATCAAGTCCTCCATGCTCCTTCAACCTACGGCTACATTCTCAGCCCTCTTTTGGTGGTTTCTACGGAGGCTATTGTTCATAAATCGGCTGCGTTTTGTGGCTACGTTTTTGCACTATCTTTGTGCATATTTTGGAGATACTTCCTTGGTGGACAGCCCATCTATTAGCTGTGTTTTTGGAGGTACGACACTTCTTCCCTTGTGTTTTCCCACCCTCCTCTCCCTATGGGATCTCGGAAGTCCTCTACTCCAAAAGACAAAGGCAAACTTGAAGATACTATGGATCCTACATCTCCTACGACGGTTGGATCGGCAACTACTACAACAGAAATTTGTGCAATTCCTTCTTCGGTAGGTGCTTCTACTTTCTCTTTTCTGTCATATCCATTATCTTCTACGGATCCTTTCTCTCTTTCTTCTTTGTCCTTCATGCCTTCTTATCCACATACTTCTATACCCTCTATGGTATATCCCCCTACATCATCTATGCCTTTTATGGCAACTTCATCTACTATGATTCCTCCTTCTGCTACTTCCACTACTACTCCTCTCCCCACTCAATCATATCAGCCCTTTAACCCATTCACTCAATCTTTGAGCCTTCCAAGTCTTTCCGATTCACAAAAGCTTACCCCAAACAACTACCACACTTGGTCCTTGTTTATGCAACTTCTTTTGGAAAGCGCCGGGGTGTGGTCTATAATCACTTCTCCTCATATAGTGCCTTCTCAATATCAAACCTATATGGATGCACGGGCCAAAGCTTTACTTGTGCATGGCATATCTACCATTAGGAACTCAATGGAGTCTTCTTGGGCCCTTTTATTTGGCAATTTAAGGGAGTCAAACCTTTTCTCTTAAGAAGAAACGTTTTCTAATTTAAAGCTTCAAAACGGCTACTTTATTCGAATTTGAATTTTGGGGGAAAAATGGAATTTAAAATCTAGCGGATAAAACCATATCATGTAACATATCTATGGAAAGCTCTTGATGCGTAGATCACGGATCTGTAATCTCCGCTCAAATCGGAGCTTGTATGTAGAAGTTATGGAGGTCCGAAAATTGTAAAATTGCCCCCTCCCCCTTTTGGGGGGAAAAGTGCACCCTTTGACCACTCTTACACCTCTCTTACAAACCCATGGTTTTTGCTTACATGGCGGGCTCCTATTTGTCAAAAAGTTAAACGTTTCCATAATCTCATGGAAAATTAAAGGGCCCAAAAATACTCCATTGAGTTCCTAATGATCGGTTGTGTCTCAATTTCTCTCTACAAGGAGTACGGCTCAACAATTATGGCACGCTATACAAATGCAATATGGAAGACTTTCAACTGTGACACATCACTTGTGGTAATCAAAGATCTTGATACGCATACTGCAGATGAGTGGATTGCCGACAGTGGTGCTACCTCTCACATGATGAATAGTTCTTCCTTACTGGAAAACTATAAGTCTATCTCTTCATTAGTACACATTGGTGATGCTTCGTCTCTCCCGGTGATTGGTATTAGTGATGTTTCTTTTGGAGATGCTATCTTACATGATGTTTTGCATGTGCCTAAGATGTTTGTCAAATTATTTTCTATCTCTAAGGCTACTTCTAAAGGTCTTGGGGTTTACTTTGATGATGAAGTGATTGAAATCATTGATAGATAGTCACTTTCTTGTGTGGCACATGGTTATCAAAATGCTGGGCATTATCATATAAGCTCTTTTTACAGCACAGTTGCCACCACATGAGTCTCATCTTCATCAATTATTTGCTTCTCCTAAAGCTCTTGTTTCTAATGAAGATATTGATCTATGGCATTTCTGCTTTGGCCATGTTCCTCATGCTACTTTACAACATCTTGTCTCACATGACATGGTTACAGGTCTACCAAAGCTTCAGAAACCTCGCCATCATATTTGTTCTTCTTGTGCTCAAGGAAAGCAACATTGGGCTTCTTTTCCAGAGGAGGCTACTCATAGGGCCACACGCATACTTGAGCTTATTCATGCTAATCTTGCAGGAGAAGTACAATCGCTTGGTGGACTCAAGTATTATGTGCTTAATATATGCATTCTTGTGCTTTATGTGGATGATTTGACACTCACTGGCTCTAATTTGGACCTACTCAAATGGGTTCAAACTCAACTCACAACATCATTTGCCATGACTGATCTTGGACTACTCCACTATTTTCTTGGTTTAGAAGTGTGGCAATTTGCTTCTGGCATCTTTCTTTGTCAAAAGAAGTATACTTTAAGGTTGCTTGAGAAATATGGCATCATGCATGATTGTGCATCACACTTGTTCCATGGCTAAATTATCCAAAGATGATGATTCTCCCCTGAGGTTGATTCTATAGAGTATCACCAACTTATTGATTCTCCCCTGAGGTTGATTCTATAGAGTATCACCAACTTATTGGTTCTCTACTTTATTTGGTTAACACTCGGCCAGATCTCTCCTATGCTATGAGTATTCTCAGCCAATTCTCTTCACAACCTCGTCGATCTCATTGGCAGGCAACTTTGAGGGTTCTTCGATATCTTCATGGAACTCTTGAGTATGGCATTTCTTATGCAGGTGGAGATACACTTATTGGTTACTCAGATTCTGATTGGACAGGGTGTATTGATACTAGGCATTCCATGTCAGGCTATTGTTTTATGCTTGGTAAAGGCATTTCTTATGCAGGTGGAGATACACTTATTGGTTACTCAAATTCTGATTGGACAGGGTGTATTGATACTAGGCGTTCCATGTCAAGCTATTGTCTTATGCTTGGTAAAGGACTTGTTTCTTGGAAATGTCAAAAGCAACGAATTACTTCTTCTTCATCTACAGAAGCAGAGTACAAGTCATATCTTGATGCCACTTCTGAAGCACTTTGGCTTCAGCAAATTCTGAATCACCTTGGATGTTCATCTACTCCGACAGTCATCTACTCAGATTCACAGAGTGCTATTGCTTTAGCCAAAAATCCAGTTATTTGAGGACGATCCAAACACATTGATGTTCATTTTCATTTTGTTCGTGATTGGATTTCTGAAGGTCACATTCAGCTTGAGTATTGTCCTACCAAAGATAATGTTGCTGATTTGTTTACTAAGCCTCTTCCTCGACCTACCTTGTATTATCTTCTTCAGCGTGTTGGCGTTGGTCCTCCCATCTAGACCTGAAGAGGAGGTGTTGGATAGGTGTCATCTCCAAATGGTGTCACGCTAGTGGCACACTCTTTAGCCTCTAGGTATTTTTGGGATTTATAGCATTCATTTCCATTTTTCCTATTTACACACATTTTTGGGTGGAGGAACTTTCCTATATATATGAGGCATTGTAGTTCATTTCTAATGAAGTTGATGAGTTCTTGAGTACATTGTCTCTTCTCTCATCTCTTCTTTCTCACAAATGGTGTGGTTGAAAGAAAGAATAGAACGGTGAAGGAAATGGCCCGCTCCCTCTTACATCATGCGAAGTACCTTCCTCCTTTTGGGGTGAGGCAATAGCTACTTCAGTTTATCTTCCCAATCGCTCTCTTACGAAAGCAGTGGACGGCATGACTCCAGAGGAGGCTTTCACAGGCCACAAGCCTACTGTTTCTCATTTTCATGTCTTTGGTTGTGTTGCTCATGTGCATGTGCCTTCTTCTAAGAGGAGGACTCTTGATGCTAAGTCCAAACCTATGATATTCACAGGATATGCTTCTCGCTCCAAAGGGTTCCGTTTTTGGGATCCTTCTTGTGAGGATATTGTTCTTTCACGTGATGCCATATTTGATGAGCATGTTTTTGGTCTTGATAAACCTTCTACATCTCTCTCAGATCCATTTCCATCTCTTGAGCTCCTCTCTCATTTCCTACAGTCTCATCCTCATCTACACCATCAATTCCTACTTCATCCCCTTCATCCATTTTGATTTGCGACACCTACTTCTTCATTGGATTCTACACAGACTTTTGGTCCTCCAAAATGGGTTCGCTCTCTACTTCAGGATTCAGGTATATCACTTTCAGATGCTCAACAATCTACTACACGTGTCTTATGTACACGCCCTTCAGTAAATATTGCCTTGATGTCTCATATTGGTGATGTGTTTGAGCCTGAAATAGTTAAGGAAGCTCTTTCCTTACCACATTGGTGTGAAGCAATGCAAGCAGAGATTTCTTCTATTGAATCTAATAACACATGGGAGTTAGTTCCACGACCTTCACATAAAAAGGTCATTGGTGTTAAGTGGATTTTCAAAGTCAAGTAATGTTTTTGCTCTTGCTTCTCACTATGCCTGGCCTATATATTAAATGGATGTTAAATATGCCTTCTTGAATGGAGATTTAGAGGAGGAAGTTTATGTGGAACAACTTGGAGGTTTTACAGGGTCATGAACATGATGTGTATTTATTACAGAAAGCTCTTTATGGTCTTAAGCAAGCTCCTCGAGCTTGGTATCAGAAGATTGACAATTTTCTCCTTTACATTTTGAGAGGACTCATGTAGATCCTAATCTTTATGTGCTTATTGTGGATGATGATATATGCATTCTTGTGCTTTATGTGGATGATTTGACACTCACTAGCTCTAATTTGGATCTACTCAAATGGGTTCAAACTCAACTCACAACATCATTCGCCCCATGACTGATCTTGGTAAAGGACTTGTTTCTTGGAAATGTCAAAAGCAGCGACTCACTTCTTCTTGGACACATTCAAACTTCCCTAATTTTCAGAAATTAACCATTAAAGCTTGACCATTCACATGCCAATATTGCTTCTCCATGCATTATTGATGGCAATGGTGAAAGGAATTGATTCCACATGAGCTTGGCCAATTCATAGATCACATTTTGGGGGATTTTCTTCATTATGTCTCATTTGGCATGCCATTGATGGAATAGCAAGCTTATGCAATGTTTTTGGAGTCCCTCATGCTCATCTTGATGCCATATGGACACTATGGATGCTATACATAGCCATGCCAATGCTATGTTTTACACATGGGCATAAGAGAGCATAAGTTTTGGAAGCATGCATTTGTCAATATGATGTGAAAGGGATTGTTGGAATGCAATTGCAAATGCCTTGATTGTGGTTAACAAATGTTTATGCAAATGCCATGGTGAGGGCATTGTGAATTGTTGGTTTGTGTTGGAGCTTTTGGATGATGGATTGAGGCATGAGTCCATGCTTTATTGATGAGTTCTAAATTGTAAAAGGGCATGAGTCATGCTCAATACTTGTAAGCCAACAAACTTGTTCTATCATTTGATATTATCCACATCATTTTGTACCTACACTCACCATTGCTACCACTTCAAGTTTCTATAGAATCTAGCAATGTGTGAGGGTACCTTGGCATTGGTTGGAGAGGCCAAGGGGAGAATGGCTTGAACTCTTTGTGCCGTGATTGCTTGGTAAAGCGGTACAAAGGGGGATTAGGTACACCGGTGTGAAGAAATGGCCTCAACCTTCACCTTGGAGGAAAACTCGGTGAAGGGGTGAGAAGAGCTTGGCCGGGAGATCGGCAAGCTTCAACGCGCGTCCTCAACAATCCTCACCATCGACTTTGTGGATGCATTTGGGCAATGGGGCCCCTTTTCCGTCATATTGTGTGGATATTGCAAATGCTTTGATGGACAAAGAGTGCATATGATCTTTCATGACATTGTGGGATACAAAGAGTATTGCATTGTGATTTGAGAAGTTGCATTTTCATTTGAGATTTGGTTCCAATTACAAAGGAGACTCTGGTAGAATTTTTCCAACAAGGGAGCCAAACAAGCTTATTGATTGGAGATTTACCCCATGGATACACTTGAAGAGTTATTCATAACTACCAAGGGGAGAAACACCAATCATTTGTAGCCGGATTGAGCTTTGGGACCGAATTTTGAGAATTTTTGGGATTTTACAAAACCCTAATTCAGTCCTAGGGTTTTTGGGATTAGGTCCGAGTGATTACACGACTCTATTCTACTCCTTGAGAGTTTTCAAATGAGCCATAGAACCCCTTAATCGGATATCACAATCTCGGTCAAAGTAGTCATGTTGACTTTTTGATCAAAGTCAAACAGAATATACTTCCACTTTGACTGAATCAAAATGCTTTTAGGGGTAGGTTCTATCTTCCGTTAGCTTTCTATAGAGCCGTCAAAATCCTAATTCCGACATATATTTTGCATTTTAGAGCCAAATTACTACTTTCAGCTGTCCCGCACAAACCCTAAAATAGAGAGTACTTGCCCACACCTAATTCTTACTGTGTTCATTTGCGAGAATAGTAGACACCATTACCTACCCATAGAATCTTCTTTTGTCCAATTCCGACATCATTTGGGCATTCTACCAACATCTTGCATTTCTTCACTATGCCGAAGGGAAGACCACGCAAGGGTGGGGATGTTGTGCAAGAAATGATCATTGGTGATGAGGACATGGAAGGTAATATGGACGCAAGGGATGCATTCATCAATGAAGACAATGGGGGCAATGTACATAATCAAATTTCTCAAGGGACACAAGCGGCGGTTAACCATGACACCCTCATGCAAATGCTTGTACAACGGTTGGAGACCTTAGACTCCAAGCTTGATTCTCATTTTGAAACATTATCCTCACGGATTGGTGTGATGGAGGACAAGTTTGGGAAGTCTCAAGCACAAGAAAAGCATGGGAATTATGGTGACTATGAGCAAAGAAAAGGCAAGGGCATCTTGAATGAGGATTCCATGAAGGCCGTACAAGAGGATCCATTGGGAGCATCCACTCGGGGATTCATGGCGGATGCACGGAGACCTCTTGTCAAGGACATGTTTCCTCCTTCTTTTCATTCGGGTTTGTCTCACCTCAATGCATCAAAGGGTCCTACCTTTTCTAGGGCAATGCATTCAAGGGAAGAGGATGAGGTGTTTGTGAATGATGAGGAGATTGCACTCGATTGGAATCAAATGTCCTTTGCCCAAAGACAAAGGGATGCTCACGAGAAGTGGATGGAATTGTCGAATATCATCAAGAGGGATTACAAAGACTTTGCATAATTTATGGAGTCATACTCGAAGATGCAAAGATTCAAGCCCTCTACCCAACATGATAACCCATCCCACATATCTTCCAAGGATGTCAAAGACAAAATCTCACTATCAAAGTTCAAAGGTGACGGGTCATCTCCGCAAGAGTTGGAGGAGTGGGCTACCAAGCTTGACACCTATTTCCAACTTTACCCAAAAAGTGAGCGTGATATGGTACAATTTTCCTCCTTACATCTTGAAGATTATGCTCATCAATGGTGGAGGCACTTGGTCAAACAAGGGAACACGCCATCAACTTGGGAAGGATTGAAGCGGGAGATGAACTTGGCCTTAGTGCTCGACCGATACCATGAAGAATGGTATGAGATTTCTCAAAAGGGGATGATGGTGAGAGGTTACATCAAGAGATTTTTGAAGCTTTCAATGTACGTGGAAGACTTGAGTGAAGACATGAACATGAAAAAGTTTGTGCATGGGCTTGAACACTTCATCAAGGCGGATGTGTCGGCTCAAAGGCCTAGCTCTCTCAAAGAAGCTATGAGGTTAGCCGAACTCTATGAGCCAAAGTACAAGAGGTCTCAGCCCATGACCTTCACCAAAGACACACTCAAACCAACCACTACTTCTTACAATTTTGGGAAAGGTCCTACCTCTACATTACCATCCTCTAATCCAAGAACTCCTACATCATTTGGGGGTGGACAGCCAAAGAATGGGATACATCAATTTGATGCCAAAAAGAGTAGTGACTTCATGAAGAAGAAGCCCTTTCAACCCTTCAAGAAGACTCAAAGAATGGATGATCCAAAGATTGAGGAGTTGAGAAGCAAAGGGCTATGTTTTAAGTGCAAAGAGAGGTGGTCACCCGGGCATGTGTGCAAATCAAAGAAGATTGTGGCCACTATGATCCTCATGGATGAGGAAGAGAACAAGGATGACTCTCATGACATTGAGGAATGGGAGGATTGCAATGAAGAAGCACATGAGGAGTCACTTGAAGACCATTCTTTCATCAGGGAGGATGGTGAGTTTCCGTTTGATCCGGGAAGTGGAGTTAAGGAAAGCCTTGTGGACGGAGACATGCCTACCAATGCAGAAATTTCAGCTTGCATATGCTCTATCTCACAAGAGTTGTTGGCGGGTTGCAAGAACCCAAGCACACTAAGGTTGGTGGGGACCATCAATGGGAGGGTTGCACATATTCTTGTGGATTCCGGGAGCACTCATAGCTTCATCAACTCTAAATCCATCAACTCTCTCAAACTCAACACAAAGAAGACACCTACAACGTTCCAAGTGCAAGTGGCAAATGGGGAAAGTGAGAAGACTAGCTTGGTTTGCCCTTCTACAAAAGTGGTTTTATCCTCTTCATACACTTGGGAAGGTGATTTGGTGGTTTTGGATATGGGTTCCATCGACATTATCATGGGGTGTGATTGGTTGGCTTCACTTGGTGACATTCACATGAACCTTCAACAAGGTTTCATGAGCTTTCTACATCATGGGCAACAAGTGGTACTTGCTGCAAATGCACCTAAGAAGCTCTCTTTGATCACTCCAAGGCGACTCAAGAAAGAGATTAAGGCTTTTGGCACTATCTATGTGTTACATGTTACCCAAGAGGGGATGGAAGGCAGTGGACAGCACATAGATGAGGAAATGGCAACTCTTCTTAAGGAGTATGAAGATAAATGGCAACTCTTCTTAAGGAGTATGAAGATATTTTGCAAGTGCCAAAGAGTCTACCACCTAAGAGGGAGATTGACCATGCCATAGTACTTGAACCGAATGCAAAGGTTATCAACAAGCCTCCTTACCGTTTGTCTAAGGTAGAAAGAGAGGAAGTGGCTAAGCAAGTGCAAGATTTGCTTGCTATGGGTCTTATTCAACCTTCACAATCTCCATTTGCATCTCCCGTTCTCTTGGTGAAGAAGAAGGATGGATCCTTTCGCATGTGCATTGATTATCGTGACTTGAACAAGGTCACAATCAAGAATAGGTATCCCATACCTCGCATTGATGATCTTCTTGATGAGCTCAAAGGGGCAAAGTTCTTCACCAAGATTGATTTGAGATCGGGATATCATCAAATAAGGATGAAGGAAGGTGATGAAGAGAAGACAGCATTTAGGACGGAAAGGGGATTGTTTCACTTCATGGTGATGCCCTTTGGTCTTACAAATGCTCCGGCCACTTTTCAAGCATTGATGAATCGGATATTGGCTCCCCTTCTTTTCAAGTTTGTGCTAGTGTTCTTCGATGACATCTTGATCTATAGCAAGAGCAAAGGGGAACATCTATGTCATGTGAAGCAAGTGTTTGAAGTGTTGAGGAAGCACAAGCTTTATGCAAAGGAGAGCAAATGCACATTCATGGTCAATGAAGTGGAATATCTTGGACACTTGGTGGGTGAGAATGGCATAAGGGCTGATCCTAAGAAAGTGGCATGTGTCAAAGAGTGGCCAACACCAAGCAATACAACTCAATTGAGAGGATTTTTGGGATTATCTTCTTTCTATAGAAGATTCATGCAACATTATGCATCCATTGCGGCACCTCTTACCGACTTGCTCAAGAGGGAGGCTTTCTTTTGGGATTCCATTGCCAACAAGAGCTTCAATGAGCTCAAGGAGTTGCTCACTTCAGCCCCTATACTTGTATGTCCGGATTTTGCAAAGACATTTTATGTGAGGGCGGATGCAAGTGGTAGAGGAATTGGGGCAGTTTTGTATCAAGAGCATGGAGTCATTGCATTTGAAAGCAGAAAGCTTACCGAAAAGGAGATGGGGCTTCATGTTTATGAGCAAGAGATGCTAGCCATACTTCATGCCATCAAGAAGTGGCATCACTATCTTTATGGTGCTCATTTCAAGGTGAGAAGTGATCATAGGGTGCTGAAATTTTTATGCTGTAATTTCTGGACAGCTTTGGGAAGGTCTACTATTGGGCCTATTTTTCTACTCCAACAAGCTTCATGGCGTATCCTAATGAAAGATTATGATGTGGGCTACATATGGCTGAGTGTACATATCATTTTCAGCCCAATATATGGAGTCTAAATGAAGGATTTTCAAGGGTCTTCATCGACTAGAAGGGCTGTCATAACAGTCCCACTCATACACTTTGGGCTTGAAGCTTTGTGGACTTGTATACATCCGGATTTTCATTGTATATGTGCTTTGGATGTACTTGAGAACTCTTAACCACTTCCCATTGATTACATTAGAGTCTCATACTTTGAGATTGTACATGTTATTGATTTTGAGGACAAAATCTTTGGGAAGGGATGGTTTGTAATAAAGTAGGAACTTTATTCAATAGAGTTAATAATGGGACAAGTCCATGTATAAAAGAGGGGACTTGGACCATGGTTGTAACTTTTGATGATCATTTTTAGAAATGGAAATTTATGTTTCTTGGAGCTCATGGCTTCTCTCTTGGCTTGTGGAAGGCTATTTCCATTCTCTTGGTGAGAGACTAAACACACTTAGGCATCATGTTTACATGGTGATTACTCATATTTTTCATGCATTACATCCCTTCATTCCAGAAAGCAAGCTGTGGATGGTTCCCCATTGTCAACACAAGCAAAGTAGAGCAATTTATTGAGATCTTAATGCGAAGAATGATATTTGTTTTTCCTAAGCATATTTATGGGCTTGTAGGTGAAACAAAAAGAAAATGGGAAGCCAGTGTTGTTGAGCCTCATGTTGTAGAGCATATTGATGATTACTTGCCCGCCAATGAGGATGATTTGGGTCATACTAGTGAGTGGGTGGCTTCCTCCTTTGGGTCATTCTAGTGAGTGGGTTGCTTCCTCCTTTGGTAAGTCTAGTGAGTGGGTTGCTTCCTCCTTTGGTAAGTCTAGTGACCATTGCATCGTGGTGTTTTGGTGATGATTTTCCTTTGTTTTGTGCTCTTGTGTAGATCCTTTGTCATCATTTGCATCTACTTTGAAGCTTCCCTTCTCATTCGACTTTTTGAGGGAGCATAGTGTACGCTTTGATGGTGTCCCTCTATGTATGGCTATTAATGGGGAGTATATTGTGATTGGAAAGGATTTTTCTTATGGTCAAAGAGATCCCGTGTACACCTGCATCCATGAGTTATGTACATTGAAAAATAACCCCATGGGTTGGGTGCACACAAGGCAAGGTAGACTAGTCACATGGGCAACTGACTTTATTTTGCTGGACCTCCCATTTGGAGGGAGTCTACATGGGAGTGTACAAAGGCCTCCATGGGATGTGCTTACAAAGGACCATGCCCGTTACGGCCTATTTTTGGCGACTGCTACTCTTTTTGATAGTGGTGGTGGTGGTGGTGTCCTACATGGTAGGTTTGAGCTTCCTTTGAAATCAATTTTCTATTCGTCGATTACTTGTTGCAAGATCCAACCTAGTCAATATTTTTTAGCAGGAGATAGCATGGGGTGGATTGAGTGCTACTCACAAGTTTAAGACTTGGAGATTTGGCGACGGATTGTGGTATTCCATCACTCTACATATGGTTACATCGAACAAGAGGGCAACATGACAGAGGTAATGTGACTTGCCCTTTCAATGCCCTTCGTCAGTTGCATTGATGTTTCTATAGTGTTAAGTAATTTGACTCTGTTGTTTGGTTAAGTTATACTTGTTTCTTTATTGAAAATGCAGTTCCGTACTTCTATGATGTACTTGGTTCTTCACAAAAGGGGAATGTTTGCACCCACTTTTTCTCCAGCCACCAGAGCAAACCATTGTTTGAGGCTTTGCATAATATTGGAGCCATGGACTTATGTGTTATGCATTATCTACGAGTGAATGAGTGCACTGTTAGTGGTGGAGGATTTGTGCTTTGAGGTGGGGTAGAGATGAGCCACACATTTATGTCATGCTTCTTGGAGCTGCTATGTCATCCATAGAGTATTGTCAGAGTTAGGGTGTGGCATGGCACCCGCTCTAAAGGCATGCCTTTGTTTAGGGAGATCATGTGTTTCATTGGACATAGATGATGCCATCATCTCCAGCCACGTAGATCCATACTTGCATAGCTACACGAGTGCAAGTTCTTCTTCGAGGATGATAGTTGATGAGCACTTGGAGGATGAGGTCGATGCTCGTGCGGGGCTAAACCCCTATGATGACTAGTCATCATAGGGGTTGAACCCCTATGATGACTAGTGAGCTTTGACAGTCCCTATCTGACTTCTTTTGGTCCTTTTTGCTACATTCGGTGTGGTGCTTTTCTACTAGACTGACATTCCCATTGTTCCTCTTTGTGTCTTTTTCTCTATCATATAGAGTGTTCCTTGTTTACTGTATGTGGAAATGGGTGACTATTTTTATCTTGCATATTTGACTTGTCCTTGGCACATGTACTTTGGACACCGACACTTAATTTCATGTGTGAATTCACCATGTCCTTTCTATCAGTGTCTATTGGTTTGAGTTGAAATGTGGCTATCAAATATATCCTTTACATTTTATGGTTCAATGCAGGATTTTTTTATTTTTGACACATGTGTGCTTTTGTTGTCATTGATGTGCATTGCCTTCTTATGCGGAGGCTGAGGCTAAAAGAATTTTTTCTGACAAGTATGAAAGGATGACACGAGCATGTCATCAACAATCATTCTTTTATGTGGATGATGAGTGTGAGGAGGGTTAGATAGTACCATCCACTCCATCCTCTCAAATGATGTGTTTGTTGTCTTTGATGTCATGATATTTACACTTTTATTTCTATTTGATTTCTTTGGATCCTAGATATGATGAGAGTGAGGAGGGTTGGATTAGGTGCTTACAACCATCGTTTTGAATGATGTATTTGCTATCATTGATGTTATGCCCTGTACACTTTGATTTCCATTTGGTTTTTTATTTGGTTCATGGCTCTCACATTACTGGTAGACTGTCGATATGAGTCAATGCTTGAAAAACACATGCTCTTAAACCAAGAAAGGGTTGATTGCTTCGTCTTGCATGGACTCTATTTTTCGTGTTCCGAGTGTGTTGCGTGATTCACCATTTAGGGTTGCATGTTGAATGGAGAAGAATAAAATGATTTTAAAATATATTGTGAAGACTAAAATAAGGACACTAAAATGAATTTAAAAATATTACGAAGACTAAAATGAGAAGACTTAAATGCAATAGAGCACAATAGGGTTTTTTACCGTTGCTTGATTTTGGGCCTTTCTCCGTTTTGCTCGCTCGGTGTATTATATGCCTCACACATTGTGAGGTGTGTTATGTGGTCTTCTTTCTTTCCGAACACCCTAAAATCATCCACAAACACCCTCATGAAGGTGGTCAAATATTCATAGAATATTTCAAGAACCATCCTTTGGAATATAGCAGGAGCATTTTTCAACCCAAACGTCAATACATTGGAGGAAAATGCCCCCCATTCTATCACAAAAGTTGTTTTTTATTGATCTTCCAGGGCCATTCGTACCTAGCTGCTGAACCCATCTAGGAAGGAGTATGTCTCTTGCCTGGTTACCGCATTTAGAACAAGGAACCCATCTAGGAAGGAGTATGTTTCTTGCCTGGTTACCGCATTTAGCAACAAGGAATGTATGAATGGTATCAGGAACAAATCCAATATGGTGGAGGCATTTAGCCTGCGGTAGTCAATGCACACCCTCATCTTCCCATTATTCTTCAGGACAATGTCTATTGGTGAAAGCCATTTTGCCATGTCCACGGGATAGATGAACCCAACTCTTAGCAGCTTGTCAATCTCCTCCTTCACTTGTTTTGCTAAGTTGAGATTCATTTTGTATCCTCTCTGCAGGATAGGAGTTGCATCCTCTTTTAAGTAGATCTTGTGTTGGTAGAAGCTAGGATCAATCCCCTTTATGTTCGAGTAATTCCAAGCGAACACATCTTTGTAGGACTTTAACAAATCTAGTAGCCTTCCTCTGAATTCTTGATTAAGCTGGGCATTGATTCTAACTATTTTTGGCTCTTGGTCATCCCTAGGTTCACTTCTTCTAGTTCGTCTTCCTGGAATCTGATGTTCCACTTCCTAAGTTAGGCTTCCGCCATCATTACTTTTTCCTGATCGGCTTGCAATTCTGCCACATTGTCCTAAGTGTCCTCCTCCTCTTACTTTGCACTTTATTCATTTAGTAGTACTTCAAGGTGAGCCACCAGGACTTCTAGATCGTATCATTGTACAATCATTTCTATGTCCACCTCAAATACTGACAATAGAGATCTAGATTTTCCTTTGTGATCTGCTTTTCTTCATTGTCTTCTACCCCTTCCAGGTAGTTTAGGCCCTCTACATGCATCGATCGGTTGGCTAGATTCAGCTTGTCTTGTTCTGCAGTCAAAATGTAGACTTTCTTTTTCCCTCTTCTGATTATGATCTTGTCAATTTCCCAATTGTGCTTCATCCTTCTACTTCAGGGTGAGCCACCACGACTTCTAGATCGTATCATTGTACAATGCGTGTCAGTAATTCCCACCTTTTTAGCTAGACTATCTGACATTATGTTTATTCCTAACATTCCATCCAAAATGACCCTTGTCACTGTCTGTCCTCTGATCTTGTTTCCACATTCTTGTATTCTTTTACTAGGTTTTTTGATTCCTGCAAAGGGCATCTCACGAGTTTCTCATTTGGCACTATGGCCTGACGTAGCTTTTGCCTGTAAAAATTAGGAACCAAATTCAGCATTTGGTCCAGTGTGATGATCAATTTTATCTTGCTGAGATCCTCCTATAGGTCATATTCCTTCACAGAATTGCTACTTTTCTCCGTGTCAGTTGGCATGCCTTGGTTTTTGCACATCCTTCCTTCTTCTTCTTTTGCTTCCCTTTCCTTTTCTTGACTTCTCCTTGTCAGTTTTCCTATCGAGATTCCTTCCAGATTTCCTTATGTTTCTTCTCTTGAGATGCTTTTGCTGCTATGGTCTCTAATTTGCAAGCTTAGCACTTTGGCATTGACTTCATTCCTACACCAATTTCTTCTCTTTTCTTGACCAGGTTTTTCATTTCCATATTTTCCTCAAGATGCTCTCCCAGGGGAGGGCTTTCCTACATTGTCCTCACCATCCCTTATGCGCTCTACACCAGCTTAGTAATTTGTTTATGGACTCTCTGTTGCCCTACCCTGTTCTAGCTTTTGTTTCAGTTCTAACTTCTGTTTCAATTCTAGCTGCTCGACATTCTTGCTTGTCAATGGCTTGACAAGTCCTTGTGATCTTTTCATCACAACCACCACCTATGGTGTCTTTTCTTGTTCTTTTCCTCCTCCATGGTCCACTTTTACCATGTTCATAGCTACATCAGCTCCTGCTAGGTTTGCCTCCCTTTGCAGCCTTGCCTCTTGTAGTTCTTGCTGCTGATGGCACTGAAATATGGGGCAATCATTTTGTCTATGATGTCCTAGACCATTGTAGTAGAAACAAGCGCCCCTTGGTCTAAGTGTACCACCTCCTCTTCCATACGATTCTTCCATACAATCTGTTGACTTGAGGTCATGTGTGGCGACCTAATTGACGACTGGGGCTTATTGTTGCTGCCTTTTCATCACCCTCAGATTCCTGAATCAAGTATTGTAGAAACATGTTTTTGGAGAGTGATTGTTCCTCCCACAGATAGTACATATCTACTAAGTGTTTCTTAATTGGCACTCCTCCTTCATGTGACCTTAATTGTTGCACCTTGTGCACCAGATGTCCAGCCAGATCCTGCGTGTCCTCTGACAATCTTAGCTAGGGCAACCTTTAGTTCTTCCTAAAAATCTACTGCATGCTTCCTACCTTTGTTTTTCTAGGGCTTTCTCTCTTTGGCATTTGACTCCTAACACTGGACTCTAATTCTGAGAGGTGTCTTCTTCAGAATCAGATTGTGAAGTTTCTTTCTCCTCCCTTTTTCTTTTTTTTCTTCTTCTTCCTCTTAGGGTCTTTGATGATTATTTAGTTCAAGATCCCTTCAACTCTAGTAGCTCCTACCACACCACTTGTTCAAAGGTGAGGGCATCTAAGTCATATGAGGCTATTGCTTTCTGGAGATTTTTCTTCAGTCCTCTCACAAAACACTGGCTCAGCATGGCTGGAGAGTAGGTCAATTGGTGTTAATGAAAAACATACTACCTTGCACACACGAGAGAAAAGAGAAGAGAAAGATGCATGCAAGGGTTGAATCCGGTGAATGGCACTTAGCCAACCCTATAAGGGTTAACTCTTCAATGTGAAACTGCTAGGGGATCACTCCACACTATTCTTGTGTCATCCAATGAGGGATCCAATGCTAGGTAGTGGGTAAGAGGGAAGGAGCTATGGAGAGCTCAGCCTCTACCTCATGCCAATCGTATGTAAATGGAACATGATAGATAGCAATGATAAGATAGAAGAGAAGAGAAGGGAGAGCACTACCATTCCAACTTACATACACCAACAATCAAAGCAAGTAAGCAATCACACAAGCAAGAAAGCAACCATAAGCTCAAATGAGAGAGAGAGAGAGAGAGAGAGAGAGAGAGAGAAGGAAAGCTCAATTAAGACAAATGGGATTGTCCCTTTTCATATTTCATAAAATGTCTTATATACATGAGCTCATATTTACAATGTCCGGCCGCCCAATTACAAGTGGGGGCCCAAAACTAGTCTTTCTAGTTTTACTAGCTCTAAGTACATCAAATCCTCATGATGACCAGCATTACACATGACATAATCTCGGTCATATGATGTCTCATTTACAATTAGCGCATTTGCACAGTTACATACCCCCTCCCTAAAGCACGTCCGTCCTCCTCAGAACTGGTCAGATCTATCGATAATAGATGGAGTAGGTTCAGACATCCCACTGGGATGTAGGAGCACGAGGGGCTTGATGGTGGAAGACCCGATAGCTGGTCCAAAAAGTGGTCTCCATCATGTCTTCAAAAGTTTGGAGCTGCCAAGTAGGAATCCACATGACATGCTCATAATATCCAAAGAGCTACTTGAGTGTAGTCCCTTTGTTGATGTTGATTTTAAGGCCTTGGTTGCCTTCATAGTAGTGGTCCCAGCTAGGAAATGACTCCAGCAGTGTGACAATAAGGTTGAAGAACCAAATGGTGATGATTACTGCTGCTGGGTTGGGAACCTGGTCATAAATGGGGGCGGATAAATTTGTTAAAGCGCCTGACCATATGCTTTTCGGTGCAGGGATGCCTGCGCGAATGGAGGCGCGAACCATGGAAAGTTGAACTAGATCTTGGGGTTCTTCTACTGCTCCTCCACATCATGAAAGGTACTCCAGCAAGCCCACTGACGGCGAATGGGGAGATAGTCAGGTGTGATCCTCAGTGCACATGGTGTGTGACAATATGTCTTCCATATGAAGGGTTTGGCCAGGAATGGCCGGCACCAGCCGGTTGCTCACCCATGAGATCAAACGTGATGGAGCGAGTAGCGGCAAGTAGCCGGTGGTAGCTGCCCCGCGGGGTCAAGGTGGGTGGTCGTGCCACCACTGCTTGTGCTTCACGTCGAGGTATGTGTGAAGGGAGTGGACATCTAGGTGGTCCGTGACACGAGTAAGTGGCTGCTCTTGGAGTTGTCAACCAAGCAGGATGGCTATTGCCTGCTTGAACTTTGTGGGGTCTAGGGGATCACACTAGTTTAGGTGTTACGAAGAGGGTCAACTTCCTTGCGCGCTCAAATGGGGGTGATGGCGGAATCTCCCCTTCTTCAAGTGGTTGGGTGGAGGGTTTCTAATCCTGCGATGGGGGTGGAGGGGCTGCTGATGATGAGGGTTATGTGGCAAGGCCGGCGTTGAGCAGTGGTGGTGGTTTGGTGCATGTGGAGGCAACATCCTAGAATGCGGTGTGCATTCGTAAGTGAAGGGATAATAAAGGGGGTGAGGGGAGTGTGGGTGATGGGGGTGGAGTGGGAAAACTAAGGGGAGGTGAATAAGGGTGTGCATGAAAAAGAGGGAGGTCTGATGTGCCTACTTTGCGAGGGGTGGAGTGGGAAAACTAAGGGGAGGTGAATAAAGGTGTGCATGAAAAAGAGGGAGGTCTGATGTGCCTGCTTTGCGGGGGGGTTGGTGATGAGGATGTGCGGATGATGAACGAGGTGATTGAGGTGGAGATAGGGGTGAAGAAGCTCTTGGGGGTGGAGGTGGCAAGAGCTGCCCTGTCCATCATTGACATCATCGTTGTTGTCCAGCTTCAACGATAGCCTAAGGATTATTAGCATAGAAAAAATGAACAGCCGCAGTAGCCTCAGCTTCAGTGTACTCCCAGGGAAAGGCTACATGCATATCATAAATTGAGTAGGTCAGTGAGTTGCACGAGGTTGGAGGGAAAGCTATAGCGGAGGAGAAGGCTCCAACCTGTTAGAAGGTCTTGGAGAGAGTGCAAGGGGAGCTCAAAAAGTCATGTGGGTGCTGGAATGAAAGGAGACCCTAGAAGAAAAAGTGTGGGATATGGGTAAGAGTGTCAGTAGGGAGTTTGGTGAGGGCACAGGCATACTATTAGTGGGAGAGCGGCTTGTCAACGTAAAGGTTATGCTACAAAAGGTTGAGCCAGATGATGCTGCAAAATTGAAGGTCGACCAGCTGGTATGGGGTTTACGGGGGAAAAGCCAAAATGGGGAGCTTGATTGTTGTGTCCATTAAGGTGTGTCCACCTCTCGCTCTAATGTGCTAGACGAGGGAGCCGAAGGAGTGGATGAATGTAGGGGTGCCCGAGCCTCAGCATCTCCAAGCTGCTCTTGCAATGTGCGGATGGTAGCCTTGGTGAGTTCCTGATGCTTTGCAAAAAAGTCTGACTATGTGCGGTCAAGAGCATCCTCCACAGCTTGTGCCCAAGTTTGTGCATCCTAATGCAGGATTTCGATGACAATGAGCTCGTGATGTGCTCTTTCGGCCAGTACATGGGCTTGGGAGACTTGCTACTAGAGCTCAGTGATGCATGTAATGGCAATGCCCAACTGATCTGTTTGCTAATCAAACTTCTTATGTAGCTCCATAAACTGAAGGTTTTTCTGGTATAAGTCTTCAGACAAGATTTGGACCAGTTTGGCTCCCTTTTTGATTTGGTTTGATCCAAGAGAGAGGAGAGATAAAAATATCACAATTTTTTGATTTAGTTTGATCCAGGAGAGAGGAGAGATAAAAATATCACAATTTTTTTGAATTAAAAACTCTTCCACACATGTGAAATAGGCACCTACCTCAAGAGTCCCCCTTTCCTTACCAAGGTGTCAAAAATGCATCATTATTCCAAAATATCTCATTTTTTTAGTAATATCTCATAATTTTTAACTAATAAACCTTGTACTCAGTCAACTCTTCATCTTATTGTGAGCATTTACTCATTTTTGGGTAATTTCTTTTATTCTTTGGATTTATCTCATCCCAACACTTGGATCAATCCAATTGGCCCATTGGAACCTTAATTGGACCATAATCTAAATTTTTTTAAAAATGTAGACCCTTAGGCTAAGGTCCCTTATACCATTTTCAATTAATTCCTAATGCACATTGGAAAGTTCATTTTGAACTTCTGTTTTAGGGGAATCCATTTTAGACACTAGGAGGATTTTTATATCCAAAGATATTTCAATTTTGGATTATCTCTTTCTAGGCCAAGACATGGTAAAACAAGATCTTTCTTCTATTTACGAGAGGGGAATAATTACAAGAACAAAAGGGGAGGTTCTTACACCTTTACACCTCAAAAGATGGAGGGAGGACTCTTACATCCTACCCCACTTAAAAAACGCGAGATGTCCTCATCTCGCACAGCTGGAGGATAAACTCTTTCACCTTAAGATCCAACTGATTATGGGGTTCCTTATAGTCTGATCAACCCATGCAAAATCCTGGGATAAAGATCTCTTCTACAAGAAGAACATACAGAACACGTTATCAGAGAACAATTCATTCAGAACATATCATTCATATCCTTAACACAATAATGGTCCATCAAAGCAAAAATTCTATCTTAACATTCCCCACGGAAATTTCAGTTATGCAAGTTCTCAATTTGTCATTCTTTAATTAGATCCACTGGATCAAAGGTCAGACATCATCAATCTGTCACCAGCACAGTCCACTAATCTCATAGTGATTTGCGGAAGTCATAGTGATTTGCTGAAGTCATAATCGTCATTCCTGCTACTAACATCATCACTAGGATTCGTCCCATTCATCCTCATTGTGGCTTTGTTTAACTTATCTTCTTTCAACAAGAATTCAGGAATCATCATCTTTCAATCAGAATCCAAATCAACTCATCAATTCTCAACCAGAATTCTAAAATCATATCAACTAGCATTCGAATTCATCATCTGTATAGCATTTTTACTTATAATTTCAAGGTCTTAGATTTACTCATATATTTTGTCAATAAAGAGCTGTAGATATACCCACGGTATATACGGGTAGTCACGGTCCTTTGAGCTATAAGGTAAATACCATCATATCTAGGCCTCAAGCAAGTCAGGGATTCCATACAGTTACGGTACTTCCATTTGAAGACCCAATTTCCAATTTATGAATCTTCATTCTGAATATCAATTTGTATGAATTTCATCACACAATTACAATCTTTTACTGGTACATAAATTTTTGACATTTCTTGCTTCTCAGTTGATCCACTTTAGCCAATTTGCTTTGATACCAGCTGAAAGATCCCTGCCCCCTCCGCGCAATGAATTCGGGGGTACTAGAAGCGGAAGTAGCACTTCTTGCGCAGGGCAGAGCCTCTCATCCGGGGCCTTGCCCACGGATATCTGGACAAGAGACTAATCCCTCGGTTCTTCCAAAACCGAACCCGAAAAAACTTCCCTCACCTAGCAAACAGGCGATTCCTCCAAGATATTTTATTCTAACGTAGTCACACGGTCATCACTAACCAAACTGATCCTATTAAGGGACTAAGGTTATGTAGAAGGGGAAGAGAAGGGTGTGAGTGTGAATGGACTTAAGGTCCACTTGCTCACCTATTTAAAGGCGGAGCTATGAGAAAGGCCTAGTTGTATTCATAAACAACTTAATAAGCAAGATATTGTTCTTGTATTTTGTGAGTCTCTTTCCTCCACACACTTGATCTATCATGAGCACCACATTTTCTCAACATGGTATCTAGAACTTAGGTGGATTACAACCTTTTGTGGTGTAGAATAGGTCAAAAATCTTCACATTTTCTTATCTCCTCTTGTGTGGAGCTCAACCCTCTATTGGTGGAGGCTTTCGACCAGCTCGAAGAGGCAAAATTTTGGGGAGACTCCAACTAGGGAAATGTAGAGGAGCCATGCACGCATCAGGTCGTACAGTCCATCATCACAATTGATCGATCGTCGCTACAACATTGCTTACTGTGTGTGCCACCTCCAAGTTTCTGCTGCAGCGCTGGCCGTACAGCCATACGCTGGCTGTAGGCCACCATAAGGCAAGAGGCTTGAGGGCTTTGGTAGCCCATTGAGTGGTGAATCCACAGCTCAAGTTTGAGCTTCAACAAGGCATTGACGTGCCGGCTCTACTCTGCAGACAAAAAACCAGGCACCCCTCTTCTTCTCCTTCAAGCTTTCCATTAAAGCTTCAACTTGGTGTTTTTTCTTGCTCAAATCATCTCCTCCCTTGCTCTAATCACTCAAGTGATGTTGTAAATGAGTGTTGCTAAACCTTCATCTTGATTTTGAAGAGTGGCCAACCACATGAGGTATCCATAAACCTCATTCCCATCAAGCTTCATCAACAACATCAACTTTCAAGCTTTCAAAGCTTTCAAAATATGCTTATGAGCACTAATAGTGTTGTTTAATACTAATTAATCTATTAATCCAGCAAAGGGAAGTTATTATAAAGTGTTCTTAAACATTAATAGTGTTATTAAACACTAATGGCAAACTAATCACAAAAATAAGTATCATTATATACTAAAAATATACTCTTAAGTACTAATTGTGTTTTCTACACACTAATGGTGATCTTAATCACCAACCAAAGTGTTGCTTAACACTAAGGTGGTCTTAACCATCAAAGGAGGAGGTCTTTTACACTAAGGAGGCTCTTCTTCATCAACATATTGGAGGCCAGGCACACACCATAAGTGCCACATTACAAGTCTTCATCGTTTACGTGTTTCTTCCAAGGAGAAATGATGCAACCATGAACCAATTGTCTTCATCTCATAAGCCAAAGAGGTTGAAGATTTCTGGTTTTTTCATCAACAAACTCAATATTTGAGTGGTTTTAAGCTGAACACATGTACACTAAGTGTTTATCTTCAATGTTATTTGAGTGGTTTTAAGCTGAACACATGTACACTAAGTGTTTATCTTCAATGTTATTGTGTATTACCCTTGAGGCTCTTGTTTGTAAGAGGCATATGCATGTCATAAGCTGTAGGCTCTCGTTTCCCAAGCCCAAGGCATGTTATTCCGCTGCATATTCAACATTTTCATCGTCTAAGATGAGTTTTAAGGTTGAGCATAGCATCACTAAGTGCTCTACCTTGTTGTTTGTCATGATTTTAAGCATCTTTTGGCATTGTTTTTGTAAGAGTCACAACATTATGAGCCATGCCCTCTCCTTCTTGAGCCAAGGATGATGAACCTTATTGGTTTGAGCATTTACCTCAACCAATTACTCACTTTCATTAAGCTTGTACCTTCAAACCCTAATGGGTATTATATGTAACCAACATGCACAAAAGTTGTAATTGTGGAGTAGACACTGCCCTTGACCAATCCATAAGGCAAGGGGTAAGACCCTCCCTTTCCCTTTCCCATTTAAATCTACCTCATTGCCCATGGAGGAGGTATGGTATTCAAGGAAGCATCAAGCATGTTGAAGAAACATCTATAAGCAAACCACTTAAGCAAGGGTGGCAGCCTTGTTTTGATCATTGTGTGAGAATTGCCAAGGTGGAAAGCATGTGGTGGAAGCAATGACATGCATGTCTAAAGCATGTCAACTACAAGAAGACAAGCAAGCACAAAGAGTGGGGTGCACCATCATGGTGTACATCTTCATCGACAAATAAAGACTTAGATGGAATCATTGTATTAGCCTCTAAGGCTCTAGGAGCATATTTGTAAATCCTAGATAATCACACCTATATTCCAAACCTTATACGCCTAATGCTATAAAGGCATCCTATGTCCAATACCACTTATTCCATTCTTTCATAGTTGGTATTGAGGGGGGGTATTAAGGGACTAAGGTTATGTAGAAGGGGAAGAGAAGGGTGTGAGTGTGAATGGACTTAAGGTCCACTTGCTCACCTGTTTAAAGGTGGAGCTATGAGGCATTTTGTATTGAGCAAGGCCTAGTTGTATTCATAAACAACTTAATAAGCAAGATATTGTTCTTGTATTTTGTGAGTCTCTTTCCTCCACACACTTGATCTATCATGAGCACCACATTTTCTCAATAGATCGGACCGAACCCGTAAGTCTCATGGTCAGATCAAGGAAGAGACTTGCACTTGGATCATAGAGCCCAACGCTTTTTTTCCTTATCAAGAGGCAGTTCATTGATTCTTTTCCATAGAACAAGGGTTATCCGGAATTTACTTCAACTATCGTAACTTAATAGAATTGAGTCTTATTTTAGGGATCCATCAGTCCAGCCTAACCCCATCCAATCCCATGGGCCAACCACTGTAGTGATAGGATCCATTTAGAAATTTGGTTATGTTTTGCCCCGGGTACCAAGGAAAAGAGTTCCTAGGCCCCCTAGTCGGTGCTTCAAGCAAAGTTTAAGATAGTCACACCACTTACACACCCAATATGGAATTGCCTTTTTCACAGATTTAGCTATCTTTAAAACAATCTTTTAATGAAACCATAGTATCACTGATCATAATCCTCCAAAATATCTATCTTGAATTCTAATTTCCAATCATTCCTTCATCTGTGTACCTATGGCATCATTGGCACCACTTGCTCACTCAGGGGACTTTTCAATAGTTTCTAGCTCATAGTACCTAGAAATATAATCAAGTATTACATTCATTTCTTCCCCAGCATACCTATGGCATCATTGGCAACTAGAACTCTCACCACCTACTCACTCAGGGACCTTTTCGATAGTTCCTAGCTCATAGTACCTAGAAATATAATCACATAAGAAAGATCCAGATGGACGCTCCGTTGAAGATCAGCAAGATCAACCAACAGATCCATGTATAAAAGAGCCATGGACTCATCCGTTGAAGACCAACAAGGCCAATCAACCAGATCCATGCCCGAGTTCAGAAAACAACTCTAACTCCTTGTTCCATTTTCTTTCTCGACGCACGCATGGGTATCTTCGGTGACCTAGAGCCTGAGCATTGTGTGGTCAGCACCCTCTAGGCTCCTTTGCAGGTCACCTAGCGCTTCACTCATAGGCTGCTTCCTTGGTCCCTCATCCAATGTATCGGAAGCTCACCATTTAAATCGAACCGAGGCTGGTCAAGACCTCAGCCGACCTTGCTACACAAGACGTCCTCCGTTGACTCTCCGTCAGTTGTTACAACTTTATCACTTAGGTCTCCATGACCTCATTCACAAGATGGTCAAAATGCTTCCCCAACATTCTTGACATAAAATAGTCATTTAAAAACAGGTTTCATAAATATCGTTTCTAACGAACTCTCATCTTTCCACATTGTTCCACATCATTTCTCGTTATTCCACATTCTTTTACATCAATTCACATTGCTTATTCCGCATCCAGTCTCATAGGTATTCCCATCGTCTTCATCCATTCTCATCCAATCACATCATATTACATCTCATCACATCTAGCCACATCACATCACATTCATCCACATCACATCTCATCACATTCATTTACATCTATTCAGATCCTCATCACATCACGTCACATCCATCCTCATCACATCTCATCCATTCACATCTACCCATATCCACATCACATCACATCACATCCATTAACATCTACCCAGATCCACATCACATCACATCCATTTATATTCATTCAGATCCACATCTCATCACATCACATCCATCCACATCACATCTCATCCATTCATGTCTCATCACATCATATTCACATCCATTTACATCACATCATATTCACATCCATTTACATCTCATCATATCATATTCACATCACATCAAATCCATTCAGATATCATCACATCACATTCACATCTCATTGCATCCATTCAGATATCATCACATCACATTCACATACATTCACATCTCACATCTCATCACATCCATTCATATCTCATCACACCCATTCACATCTCATCACACCCATTCACATCTATCACACCCATTCACATCCATCACATTCATTGCATCCACATCACATCACATACATTCCATCCACATATATCCTTATCACATCATATTCATTCCATCCATATCACATCACATCCACATCTATCCATATCTTATCACATTCATTCACATCTCATCACATTCATCCACATCCATCCATTCATTCACATGCACATCTATCACTTCACATCTCATTCTCACCCATTTACGTCACATCACACCCATTTACATATCATCACATCTAATCACATCCACATCCACATCCATTTACATCACATCACATCCACGCACATCTTATCACATCGCATTCACATCCACTCACATCTTATCACATCCACATCCACATCCATTTACATCACATCACATCCACTCACATCTTATCACATCGCATTCACATCTTATCACATCACATTCATATCTTATCACATCACATTCACATCTTATCACATCACGTTTACATCTCCTCTTATCAAATTCACATCTCATCTAATCACATCGCATCCAGCCAAACTATTGTAAATGTTTCTCTTAAGATTTCACACTCACCCACCAGCAAGCACAATGTCAGACACATCCAAATCCTCCCAAGAGGTTCTCTGTCACACTCTATCCAGAGGAAGAGACGTGCAGGTGGCCGGTTTGAGGAGTACACTAAGCACCCAACCTAGTTCTCTCATCTTGGAGAAGCTCTCACGAAGCAGGTCAACAGGTATACAATACATTCCCTTATGAAAAATAACCATAAGGTGGAGGACAAGCTCCTTTATTACACAGGGTTGTGTTAGAGGGCTATTGCAAAACCCGTTGTGGTGTAGAATGAAAAGATGCAGGGGAGAAGAGGGCTTGAGCTCTTGCAAGCACACACACACACACACACACACACACAAACCTTAGAAGAGAACACACAAGGTGAGAGGCTGAAAATTCTTCTTCTTCACACAACAAAAGAGGTCTACAAAGAAGATAAAGTGACTAACACACACATAATAGAGTATATACAAGTGGTAGATGTGGACTAGTCGGTGTATTCCAACTATAGAATCTCTAGAAAATATATGTCGGTGCCATCTACCAAACCCGCCAGTGATGTAAATGTCGAATGATCATGTAGGTGCCTTATGAGTGTCAGCTCATGTTGAGCTTGATATCTCAACACTCCCCCTCAAGCTCAACTCTAGCTCATGAACTCCAAGCATATCTTAAAATTTGTGGGAGCTTCTCAGCTCCCAAGAACTTCATGAAGATGTCAGTGACCTCATCCTATGTGTTGACGTAGGCCAAGTCAATGTCACCTAGCTGCCAAGGCTCTCATCTGATGAAGTGGTAATGCACCTTCGTCCGCACATGAAAAACTGGGTTCCTGGCCAACTGTATACTACTAAGATTGTCACATAATATGACAACCTTTCTCTCCACATGCAACCCCAAATTAACAAAAGTAGCTTGCGTAACCAAGATACCTCACACGCTATCACTGCAGCTCCTCTCTACTGTCTCTATACTCGACAAGGCAACTATGGGCTACTTCTTGCTGCTTCATGTCACAGCAGCACTTCCCAATGAAAACATAAATCTACTGGTAGATCTCCTGTCTGAGATGCTACCTGCCCAATCTACATCTGTGTACCCATATAGCTCCAATGGTACACATGTTGCATAAAACAATGCATAATCAACAATGGCGCTTAAATACCGAAGCATGCGTCTCACACTGTTAAGATGTGGTTTGCATGGAACTTGCATAAATTGGCTCTCTAAGCCAACATTGTAACTCAAGTTTGTCCTGCTTATCGTGACATAGATCAAACTCCCCATAATCTTCCTAAACATAGTGGGATCCTCCAATACATAATGTGAATCCGCACTAAGCTTGCCATTTTGATCTAATGGCACCGAGATTGGCTTACAATCAGCCATCCCATACTTGGACAACATGTCCAATGCATACTATCTCTGTGATAGCCAAAATACCCTCATGTATGCAAATGACCTCAATTCCCAAAAAGTAGTGCAGATCTCCTAAATACTTCGTCTCAAAATTCCTTTTGAGAAGAATTTTTACACTCAATCTCATCCAAGTTGTCGCCCCCAAAAATAAGATTATCTACATATATGGTGATGATCACAATACCCTTATCACTCTTGCACACATACAAAGAGTGATCTGCATGTGCCATATGAAAACCAATAATAACAAGATACTCAACAATCTTGTCATGCCATGTTTGTGGAGCTTGCTTCAACCCATACAAAGCCTTATGAAGCTTACATACATACTCTAAGGGACATGTATCCTCAAAAGTTGGTGGTTGATCCTGTGAGAAAGAAGAGATGAGAGAAGAGACAATGTACTCAAGAACTCATCAATGAACCACTAGCCAACTTGATTTTTCACATACATTCACATACATTCTTTCACATACATATCCACATACATTCTTTCACATACATATCCACATCCATTCTTCACATACACATTCACATTCATTCTTCACATACACATCCATATCCATTCTTCACATACTTCACATACACATTCACATTCATTCTTCACATACACATCCACATTTATTCTTCACATAGACATTCACATCCATCCATTCATTCACATCTATCTGATTCACATCACATCTCATTTCTATGCAAGTTTTCAGTTTGATTTTCTTTTGAATACAAGGAGTATTTCTTGAATCAGTATTTCTAAAACTTCTTGATCGAAATTCTAGATTTCATACCATAATTCCTCGAATTCTATAACCTTGATCCAAAGATTAATTCCGAGGGTCTCAAATTTAGTTTCAGATTTGGCGAGAGTTTTGAGTGTATTTTTCTAAACTGGTCACATCTTCTTTCCTCGAAACTGACGAAAGAGTTTGGTCTTGGTCATAGTCTGATTCAAGGTTCGAGTTGGATAAGATTTTGCCTGAACTATCTTTCTCGAAAAGGTTTGGTAATTCAAATACTTATTTTAATGAATTTCTTTCTTTGAATATTTACTTAACTAATTTCTAAATTAGTTACGATTTCCAATAAGGAATAAATTAATCATTTATTTGAATATTTCAATCTCGATAGATTTTCTAAATTTTCTTTTTACAATCCATGTGAATATAAAACGATAGAAATTTCTCTCTTAGAGAATTTAATTATTCATTTATCAAATACTCGTAGAATTTAAGAGAATTCTAATCTTGATATAAAAATTCTTTATGCATCTATTTATGCATAAAAATCAACTTCAATGGGAATAACACTTTTATAAAAAAAAACCTTTTATGCATCTATTTATGCATAAAATCAAATTTAATAGGAATAACACTTTTAAAATAAAAAGAATTTCTTCATGCATCTATTTATGCATAAAAATCAATTTTTATAAGAATAACGCTTTTATAATAAAAAAATCCTTTATGCATCTTTTTATGCATAAAAAAATAATATTAATAAGAATAACACTTTTATAACTAAAAAAATTCCTTTATGCATCTTTCTATGCATAAAAATCAAATTTAATAAGAATAACACTTTTGTAATAAAAAATTTCCTTTATGCATCTTTCTATGCATAAAAATCAAATTTAATAAGAATAACACTTTTGTAACTTAAAAAAATTCCCTTATGCATCTTTCTATGCATACAAATCAAATTTAATAAGAATAACACTTTTGTAATAAAAACAATTCTTTTATGCATCTTTAGGAATAGAAATCAAACTTAATAAGAATAACACTTTTGTAATTAAAAAAATTCCTTTATGCATCTTTCTATGCATAGAAATCAAATTTAATAAGAATAACACTTTTATAATAAAAAAATTCCATTATGCATCTTTCTATGCATAGAAATCAAATTTAATAAGAATAACACTTTTATAATAAAAAAATTCCATTATGCATCTTTCTATGCATAGAAATCAAATTTAATAAGAATAACACTTTTAAAATAATAAAATTCTATTATGCATCTTTCTATGCATAGAAATCAAATTTAATAATTAATATTAGTGATATCCATGCATATTCATAGGTGAATATGTACATGGGATAATTTAGATGCAAAAATGGTGGGAATTACTCTTTTGGGAATAACCTAAAAATAAACTTTCTTTTTCTCAAAATTCTGAAAAATTTTACCATAACCTCCTTTGTATGGCTAACCATTTCTCATTTTTATCTTTCTTCTCTTAACTTAATTAACCCAATTTAGAATGATAGAACTCTAATCTACATAATTTTCTAAATTCAAGAGAGTAAACAATAAAAAGAGTTTAATTAATCACTTAGTTAATCTTTCTAGGATTAAGAAAGGTTAGAATGTAAAGAAGAGAAGGGGTGGCCTTTTCATCAAAGACATAGCATTTGAATTTAATTTAATCAACTGCAAAACATAAAAATCAAGAAAACCATAGATTTTTCATTAAACAAGTAAGAAAATTAGCTTACATGGAGCTTGTAAGCTCTCCTTTGGCTTGAGGGATTGAGGGTTCTACTCTTGTTTGAAGGAAGAGTGGCCACCAATTCACTTTGGAGAGGATTAGGCCAAAAACAATTGAATTATTGAAAAATTCAATGTAGATGACTCAGGACTGGAGTAGAGTAACAGTGCATAAACACCATTAAGCTTTTACAAAGGGGGAGGCTTCTATTTACAGGAAAAAGTGAGCATCTAACCAGGCAAACTGATTCTAGAGTTTTCCAGATCAGTTTGGTCAATTTTTGACCATTTTTGGGTCAGTTCAGCTTACTTTTTGGATCTAGTTCTGAAACAGGAGAGAGGAAAGATGAAAATATCTCATTTTATTGATTAAGAATTGGGGGTAATGATGAGAAAAAGGTGCCTACTTCATGAGGGGAGATCCCCACACTGAGGTGTCAAAAATGCATCATTTCCTCTAAATATCTCATTTTTTAACTAATATCTCTTAATTTTTAACTAATAAACCTTGTACTCAGTCAACTCTTCATCTTATGTGAGCATTTACTCATTTTTGGGTATTTTCTTTTTATTCTTTGGATTTATCTCATCCCAACACTTGGATTAATCCTATTGGCCCATAGGAACCTTAATTGGAACATAATTCAAAAATTTCATGAAAATCTAGACCCTTAGGCTAAGGTCCTTTATACCTACTTTTCACATACACATTCACATTCATTCTTCACATACACATCCATATCCATTCTTCACATACACATTTACATTCATTCTTCACAAACACATCCACATCTATTCTTCACATACACATTTACATCCATCCATTCATTCACATCTATTCTTCACATACACATTTACATCCATCCATCCATTCACATCTATCTGATTTACATCACATCTCATTTCTATGCAAGTTTTTAGTTTGATTTTCTTTTGAATACAAGGAGTATTTCTTGAATTAGTATCCCTAAAACTTCTTGATCAAAATTCTGGATTTCATACCAGAATTCCTCGAATTCTATAACCTTGATCCACATATCAATTCGAAGGGTCTCAAACTTAGCTTCAGATTTGGCGTGAGTTTTGAGTGTATTTTTTAAAACTGGTCACACCTTCTTTCCTCGAAACTGACGAAAGATTTTGGTCTTGGTCATAGTTTGATTCAAGGTTTGAGTCGGATAAGATTTTTCCTGAACTATCTTTCTCGAAAAGGTTTTATAATTCAGTTACTTATTTAATTGAATTTTTTTCTTTGAATATTAACTTAACTGATTTTTAAATTAGTTACGAATTCCAATGAGGAATAAATTTATCATTTATCTGAATATTTTGATCTCGATAGATTTCTTGAATTTTCTTGTTACAATTCGTGTGAATATAAAACGATAGAAATTTCTCTCTTAGAGTATTTAATTATTTATTTATCAAATACTCATAGAATTTAAAAGAATTCTAATTTTGATATATTTATGCATCTATTTATGCATAAAAATCAACTTCAATGGGAATAACACTTTTATTTAAAAAAATCCTTTTATGCATCTATTTATGCATCAAATCATATTTAATAGGAATAACACTTTAAAAATAAAAAGAATTTCTTTATGCATCTATTTATGCATAAAAATTAATTTTTATAGGAATAAGGCTTTTATAATAAAAAAATTTCTTTGTGCACCTTTCTATGCATAAAAATCAATTTTAATAAGAATAACACTTTTATAATTAAAAAAATTCCTTTATGCATCTTTCTATGCATAAAAATCAAATTTAATAAGAATAACACTTTTGTAATAAAAAAATTCCTTTATGCATCTTTCTATGCATAAAAATCAAATTTAATGAGAATAACACTTTTGCAATAAAAAATCCCTTTATGCATGTTTCTATGCATAGAAATAAAATTTAACAAAAAAAACACTTTTGTTTTAAAAAAAATTCCTTTATGTATCTTTCCATGCATAGAAATCAAATTTAATAAGAATAACACTTTTATAATAAAAAAATTCCATTATGCATCTTTCTATGCATAGAAATCAAATTTAATAAAAATAACACTTTCATAATAAAAAATTCAATTATGCATCTTTCTATGCATAGAAATTAAATTTAATGAGAATAACACTTTTATAATAAAAAAAATTCATTATGCATACAGTTTGATTTTCTACAGCAAAATTGAAGCTTGTTGACTACTTTGGAGTATCTGGAACACTCATTAGAGTGTTGTTGAGCTGAGGAAGACTCGTTTACAGATTTGGACGTGTGCGGAAGGTGTATTTGCATTGAGAAAATATGTTGGATAATCCAGTACAAATTGTAGGTGAAAAATTAGATAGGAAGAACTTCCAGGCATGGAAGTACAGGATCAAAAGTTTTCTAAAGGGAAAAGGTTTTTGGAACCTCATTACAGGTGCTAAGCCAGATCCAGAATTACCCCAACAACCTACACAGCAGCAGCAGGTTATAGCTCATAAGCAATGGTCAGAAAGAGCATACAAAGTGTTGCATTATCTATCTATATATATTTCGGATGCCATACTCATACACATACATGATGCTGAGAATCCCAAGGATGCATGGGATACATTGGTAAAGTTGTTTTGATATAGACACTAGTGCTCGCAAGTCTCAGTGCGACAATAGATTCCTAATTTAAAACGGAATAGAAGAAGCATCCATGATTATGTTCAAGAGATAAAGAAGTATGCAGATGCATTGGCAACAATCAATCCCCCATGATTAATGATGATTTGGTAGACATTAACTTGCGTGGTCTTGGCAAGGAGTATAAATCTTTTGATACATCTATCTCGGTTCGGAGTACAGGTTTACCAGACTTTGATGAGTTGGTTTCACTCTTGCTTGTTGAGGAAATCAAACTCAGTGACACTTTTCATGATGCATCTACTAGCCATGATGATAATGGCAGAAATCAGGCTTTCTATTCACATAGAGGATCTAGAGGCAGGGGGAGATTTGCATCACGTGGCCGTGGTAATGGTTGTGGATGGTAAGATAGGTCATCACAACAGAATTTTCAGCCTACATATGGTGCTAGAGGTGGTCGTGGATATACACCTCAGAGAGGCAGAGGTAATCCTCGTGGTAGAGGACATTGGCAATGCCAACAAACATCTATGTAAGATGTGGAATGCCATTACTATGGGAAATTTGGTCATTGTATAGAGGTAGTCCGTTCCGTTGTGACCAAATCATTACCAAACAATTGCCCTTCCATGGGGTGTGCTTTCCATGTTCTCAAATCAATCTTTAAGATTTGTGAATCCCTACGTACATGATCTAAGGCCCAATCACACTTTGGATTCCCTCATGAAGGGTCTCCCCAAATACTATCTCATATGAATCCGGTTGACACAAGAAGTCCATGACCACAAATGTGTGATGGTTGCGAAACATAAAGAGTTTGAATTTCACATTCTCCAGAAATCCAATGGGCCTCAAAGATGTTATGTCAGCAATTGTAAGGATTAGATCTACTTTTTTTAGATCAAGTTTCCCCCAATTTTCCCAGTAACATTTTGTGGATGATGCTAACCCCCACCTCACCATCCAGGATAGCCAGTGCTTGCCTGGTACCCATTATGATGAATCCGAATTGTAGCATTTGTGTCGTCACTTTCATAATAACACCCCAGTTGATTAACTGGTATCTTAACGACTTGGGTTTTCCTTGTGTGTCTCAAGGTTCTTTTTGCTAGAGGTGGCAGAGCCTCATCTACAGTATCATCTAGCTTTAGTCCGCCTTCTACCCATTCTTTTATGTCTATCAACCATAGGGTTGGTGAATTGTGTAATAGTTGCCCTAATGGCATTTGTACAAGCGTGGACAGCACATCCGCGAGACTTCCTATGTCTCTAGCCTCTTTGGAGATAGAGAGTTCTCCCCATGTGTGTGACTCGCATTCCTCCATAGGGAAGGAATGGATGGACTCCCCCAACACATTTTCCTCAAACATTCTGAACAGTGTGTTTGCTTGGGACCCCTCTTTTGTTTCTTCCTTCGGAATTGGGGTAGGTACATCCAATTCCCTCTCCTTGGTTGGCTCATTTTGTGGATAAATTGTATCCTTGACCCGGTTAGCCCTTTAGCTTGGCTTCATGAAGCCGTTGGCATTCTTTGATTAAGGCCTTGGCATCTTCAAGCTTTCTTATTTCCTCGTCTCGACATTGGGGTATTCGCCAACTCCTTTAGGGGTTGTTGGTTGCTCCCTTTGCTCTTCTAGGTCCGACCCCTTGTGATTGATCCTTTGATCCCCCTCTTCTCTCGATTGGGTGGATCCAGTGTCGATTGTATCTTCTTCGAATCCATCGTGGATTGTGACCCTTGTGTCACCCTTACCCACTTTTTTCACTCTTCTCCTGTGGCCAATTCTGGAAATAGTCGCATCCGCTCGATTCTTTCCCTTGTCTCCTAATTGAGCTTGAGCTCTTGTTAGGACATTGAGTGGTGTGATATTTCTAGGTTGCACACTAGTGGTTCGGACGGTGGCCTAATTGCAAGTAGAAGTCGAACCACTTGCGTGGTATGAATAATCCCTGATCAAATGATCAATCCCACATTTAGTACAGGTGAGTACTGGCATGTCATTGGGCATAGTAGTCACTTGTTGGGGTTGGTGCATAAGGCCACCCCTTCTCTTCTTTACATTCCAGCCTTTCGTAATCCTAGAAAGATTAACTAAAGGATTAATTAAACTCTTCTTATTGTTTATTCTCTTGAATTTAGAAAATTGTGTAGATTAGAGTTCTATGAATCTAATTTGGGTTATTTAAGTCAAATAAAGAATGATAAAAATGAGAAATGGTCCGCCATACAAAGGAGGTTATGGCAAAATTTTCTAAAATTTTGTGGAAAAGAAAGTTTGTTTTTATTTTATTCCAAAAGAGTAATTCCCACCATTTTTGCATCTAAAAGAAATATTCTGATTACTCCATGTACATATTCACCTATGAATATGCACGGATATCACTCATATTAATTATTAAAATTGATATTTAGGCATAAAAAGATGCATAAAGGAATCATTTTTATTTCAAAAGTGTTATTCTCATTAAAATTGATTTTTATGCATAGAAAGATGCATAAAGGAATTATTTTTATTTCAAAAGTGTTATTCTGATTAAAATTGATTTATATGCATAGAAAGATGCATAAAGGAATTATTTTTATTTCAAAAGTGTTATTCTCATTAAAATTGATTTATATGCATAGAAAGATGCACAAAGGAATTATTTTTATTTCAAAAGTGTTATTCTCATTAAAATTGATTTCTATGCATAGAAAGATGCACAAAGGAATTATTTTTATTTCAAAACTGTTGTTCTCATCGAAATTGATTTTTATGCATAGAAAGATGCATAAAGGAATTATTTTTATTTCAAAACTGTTGTTCTCATCAAAATTGATTTTTATGCATAGAAAGATGCATAAAGGAATTATTTTTATTACAAAAGTGTTATTCCTATTCAATTTGATTTTATGCATAAGTAGATGCATAAAAGGATATATATATATATATATATATGTATATATATATATATGTATGTATGTATATATATATATATGTATGTATGTATATATATATATATATGTATGTATATATATATGTATGTATATATATATATATATGTGAAAGTGTTATTCCCATTGAAGTTGAGTTTTATGCATAAATAGAGACATAGAGAATTTTTATATCAAAAATAGAATTCTCTTAAATTCTATGAATAGATGTGAATAGAGGTGATGAGATGTGAGGTGGACAGATGTGATGTGAATCAAATAGATGTGAATGAATGGATGGATGGATGTGATGTGAATAGAGGTGATGAGATGTGAGGTGAATAGATGTGATGAGATGTGATGTGAATCAGATAGATGTGAATGAAGAATGGATGGATGGATGTGATGTGAATAGAGGTGAGATGAGATGTGATGTGAATAGAGGTGATGAGATGTGAATAGAGGTGATGAGATGTGAGGTGAATAGATGTGATGAGATGTGATGTGAATCAGATAGATGTGAATGAATGGATGGATGGATGTGATGTGAATAGAGGTGATGAGATATGAGGTGCATAGATGTGATGAGATGTGATGTGAATCAGATAAATGTGAATGAATGGATGGATGGATGTGATGTGAATAGATGTAAAGAGATGTGAGGTGAATAAATGTGATGTGAATTAAATAGATGTGAATTAATGGATGGATGGGATGTGATGTGAATAGATGAGATGAGATGTGATGTGTATATATATTTTTAGTTTTTCAATCATATATCATTCTTGGGGGTGGTTGAGGTATGGAATAGCACCCAAACAAGTTCCGTTTTAGGAGAACGAGTCAGTGGTTGTGCCTCACAAAGAAAAGAGGAAAAAGGCATTGGTTTCCATATACCAAGTGTGGACTTGTTCCATCCTCGATCACACACATTGAGTGCCGATTGATCACAAGAATAGATTCCTATTAGAATAATTATGTTTCCCCTGTGAGATATAGTTAGATCCCTTTGTTTGCTCATATCCTCGTGTTTCCAAGAGATCGAGGTGTCTTCAAGAAGACAAAGGGGACTTAGATACCTATCAAAAGGATCCCCTTGAGCCAGCTAGGGCGAGGACCTTACAAGTGGTATCAAATCCGATCTTAGTTCCTAGGATTTGTTATTCAAAGGTTTACTATTAAGGGATTAAAACAAGTGAGTATTTATTATATAAGGATGAATCAATCATCTCTACTAGCTATAGAAGTGGTTTGAATATACTCACATGTTGAGACAATCATCCTATGAAATCTTCTTGTACAATAAATTTGAGAAATAAGATTGAGGAGGAAACCTTTTGAGGAAAAACATAGGGTGATCTAATTAAGAAATCAGTGAGAACTAAATGACTAGAAGGATAGACCAAAACTCTCTTTAGAGAAAATTTTAGGATATATCTTATTAATTTGTATATTGTAAATTATTAAGATAGTTTGGTACCAATACAGGTTTGAATAGTTGATGTGTGAATGCCATCACTGGATGCTTTACACTAGGACAGTCTTTCGGTTCCTAACCCCATCTCGGACAAACATGAGTCTAACTTTGGATGTTACCAAAAAAATGAAACTCTCATGTGTATTAATCTTGAGTGCCTTCAGATGTGGTGCTATGATGATAAGTATTTGATACTTTTAAACTTTTCACGGATGATAGCTTTATGGTAGATGGTAAGGGAAGATTAAATTTTAAATTGTTTTCTTGATGACACTTAGTTTTTTTTGAAGTTTGTATGATTTTCTTTTTATCTCTATTATCCAATAAGAATAGGAGTCTCAATGACCAAAAAAATAAAATAAAATAATAGTTGAATGATAATCTATAGTATTACCAAGGAAAACTTGAAATTTTACCCTTTCATGATTTTATTGTGATGGGAATTCTAGATTAACATGCCCATGACCAAGGATATAAGTAAAGTTAGTCAGGTATCATTGATAATAACAAATAATTATTGCTTTAGCCTATTGGAGCAATCTAAGGAGAGTGTTACTCTTCCTATTATATATGAGGTCAGATTTTATGGAGGAGTTGATTTAAATGAGTAGACTTATCAGTGGGGATGGAGAGTGTCCCAGCAGTTAACCATGTTAAGTGTTGTACTTATTATATCATATAGGAAATATCATGAAATTTATATAGACTAGCTAAGTAAAGACCTTTTCTTAAGAAAGAGAGTTTGAGTCTAAGAGACTTCTTGGATGTTTTTTAGGCAAGAGAAATTTTCTCACCAAGAAAGCTTGGATAATGGCATTAAAGAAGTCCTTCATGGAGCCCGACGGGAACCATTCAAATGTGAACGAAGGAATTTGGGAGAAGAAGTAGAGGCTCGGATAGAGTCGATGGACAAGTATTTCGATGTAGCTAGATACAATGAAAGAAGGGACTCTTACGAACAATGTTTAGATAAAAGAAGATTTCTACCCAGTGGGGACACCACTTTGGGAGAGAGAGGAGGATTTACTTAGAGATTATCTCTAGATGAGGACATCTCAAATCTTTTAAGTGGGGGAGAGAATGTAATATCCCTTCCAAGCCATGTAACAATTCTCTTTTAATATAGGTTTCAAGAAGAAAGAGAGTGCACTTCAAGAGAGACTGTAAGGTTAGAAACGTTAAGAAAGTGATAGAGTAAAAATATTAATTCCAAAAATCTGAAAAGAAATAAGAAGATAAGAATAGATCTATTAAGATATAAATATCTCCAAAAATAGAAGTTCAAATTTAGGTAATAGGAGGTCATATTTAGAGTACTTTTACATATTTAGAGTCCAGGCACACTAAAAATATGGAAAAGCAACGTGTTTCTAAAGATGGTACGTTTGCTGCTAGATACAAATGTTTTTTCCTATTCTACTCATGCGCGATTATAGACCAAATACCTTTTGGTTCTTTTACCTTTTTCCTATTCTACTCATGCGCGATTATAGACCAAATACCTTTTGGTTATTTTAACTAGTTATACAACCATATTTTGAGTTTTTATCTAAAAGTTATGACCGAAATAGTTTTCTACTTATGTTAGGGTCTCTACACAGGAAAATTGTAAGAAGACAACAAGTAGGCTCAAGGTAATTCTAGACCTTGAGATGTATATATCCCTTTATTCTTATCTAATCTCTTAGAAGATAAGGCTAGATTACTATGGTCTTTCGGAGGAAGAGACCATAACTCCATAGTTTTCTTTTAAAGGAAGAATAGTATGATGTAGCCCTATGAGAGAGAAGGCTACTTTGCCATAGTTTTGCCATAGTCCTTCAAAGAGAGAAGGGTCAGAGTACGAGTGAGAGGACATTAAGCTCGGGAATGGTCGGATAATTCCATTTCCACAAGAAGATATTAGGAGACTCTCCATTCTCCTATTTCAAGTTCTGAAGCTCTTGTTAACAAAGCAAAGGCAATGATAAACGATAAATTTTTACATAATTTCTATAAGGTATATATATTTTTAGCTTTTCAATTATATATCATTCTAGGGGGTTTAGGTATGGCCTCGGCTTCTTGATTAATTTCTAGTAGTGATCTATTTAATTTATTTACTAGTTAAAGTTTAATTAAGAAAAATTATTATAGAAATAGTATAATGAAATATTGAAAAGAAAAGATTTTTTCTTGATTTCTCTAGATATGTTTGCTGGTTTCATTGCTATGGATATGTTTGCTCATTTTATTACTAATCTGCAGTTACATCTTCTCCCCTACTTTGCTAACTTCATTCTAGGCTTGCATAGTCGTAGTAGGCAAAGGCAGTAGCAAGCTTAGGAGTCAGCCCAAGTTAATCCTCTCCTATGCCACTGGGAATTGCATTTCCACCCCGCAAGGGTGGGCATGTGATTATGATGTTGCCTAGTTTTGTGGGCCCAGGCTAGTGTGGTGAATTAGCCCACCTCATGAGTAGACATCCCTGTGATTAGGAGCGGGAGGGTTTGGTACAAGCGGCATGACCTAAGGGGGTGATGGGTCGGCTTAGCCCTTACCGACTGGTCTCGATTGACGAGGGAGTATGGTCCATGAGGTATACCTAGTTGGTTTAGGCTGGAAGACTGAATTCTAGATCATCGGGGTGGATTGGTAATAGTTTGGATATGTCTATGGATATGGATATGGAAGCCTGGAATTAGCTATTGACACGGTTTCAAGGTCTCTTTTGTGAACATTTTGTTATAGGAATTGTTTGATGTAAATATTATTCTCAAAGTCTATTTTAAGGAACATTGTGTAAGATCCCTAATTAAGGAACGTTTTTATATGTTTCACAGTGTGGTGGGACCTAATTAGATAACAAAAATAATTGGGTGCATGGGTGGAAAGTGGGTGGGTGGATGTCTCGATGGCATCATCCTATGGATGGGTGGACCCGATGAGTCAGGTAACTTTCCAACATAATTATTATTGACAATCCATAATGGAATAGTGCCCTAACAAGTTTTCTTTTAGGATAACGAGTAAGTGGCTGTGCCTCATAAAGAAAAGAGGAAAAAGGCATTGGTTTCTATGTACCAAGAGCGGACTTGTTCCATCCTCGATCACACATTGAGTGTGTCGATTGATCACAGGAATAGATTCCTATTCGAATCATTACGTTTCCTCTACGAGATAGAGTTAGGTCCCTTTGTTTGCTCCTATCCTCGTATTTCCAAGAGATCGAGGTGTCGTCAATCTAAGACAAAGGGGACTTAGCTGCCTATCATCTGAATAAACTAGATAGAAGGGAAACTATTACAGACTTAACTTGAAGGAATCAATGCTTTTTTCCTAATTGAACTAGGCACAGCCGTTGATCTTTTCATTTGAGAAGTCTTCAGGTTATTATTTAACTATTCGAGTTCTATTGATCAATTTTATTATTAAAACTCTACTAATTCCAACCTAGGCCCATGGGTTAGCCACCGCCCAACCACTGGAATTGGTAGAACCAGACAAGTACTCACCCACCCATAATTGAATGCCTTTCTTAACTTTTGCTTTAGAATACAGATACACACACACTCCTCTTTAAACTTTAATTTATAAAACAATCCATTGACAAACAATTATTGGTTATAGATGTCATAACTCAAAATTTCCATTCAATCCTTGTTTCTCACAAAACAGAATCACTCTGGACTCTCCGTTGAGACCAGCAGGTCAGCAACGAGATCCACTAACATATTACATTAATTTTCTCGTCATCATACATATATATATCTTCCACGACATACGCATGGGTGTTCTAAGCACTGCGAGCCCGTGCATCACTTAGTCAGAACCCTCCAGGATCCTCCTTAGGTGTCCTGGCACTTCACTCATGGACCACTTCGTCGGCCCTCACCCATCGTACCGGAAGCACACCATTTTACACCATACCCAGGCTGGTCAAGACCTGGGCAGGTTTTGCCGCATGAGCCATCCTTTGAACACTCCTCGCCAGCTGTTGCAACCGAACTTCCCTTAGAAAACACATATACCAAATGGTCCCTCCAGCATCATGGCATAAGACAGTCCTTGAAGAGAACAGGGTTTTTATGCAAGTTTTCAGTTTTGATTTTCTTTTGAATATAATGAGTATATCTTAATTCCGTATCCCAAGACTTCTAGATCACAGGTCTAAATTCCCAAGTAGAATTCCTCGACTTCTGAATTCTTGATACTCAGATCAAAATTAAAGGTCTCAACTTAGTTTCAGATTCGGTGGATAATTTGAGTGTAGATTACTGAACTGGTCACATTGTCTTTTCTTGAAACTGACGATGGAGTTATGTCTTGGTCATAGTTTGATTCAAGGTTTGAGTCTGGAAAGGTTCTCCTTGAACTATCTTTCTCGAAGGGTAATATTTCAATTACTACTTTACTGAATTTTATTCATTGAGTATTTTGCTTAACTAAATTCAAAACTAGTCACGAATCCCTATGAGGAATAAATTAATCACTTATCTAAAATTCCAACTTCGATAGTTTTTCTGAATTTTCTCATTACCATCCTAGAGAATATGAAACGGTATAATTTTCCTTCACTAAGTATTTACTTATTCATTTTTCAATATTCATGGGATTTAAACATAGGATTAAAGAGAACTCTTATTTTGATATAAAAATTTTGTATGCATCTATTTATGCATAAAATCCAACTTCTATGGAAATAACACTTTTATATAAAAGAAAAATCCTTTTATGCATCTATTTATGCATTAAAAAAATTAATTTTTATGAAAGTAACACTTTTATAATAAAAAAAATTCTTTTATGCATAAAAATCAATATTGGTGAAAGCAACACTTTTGCAATAAAAAAAACTCTTTTATGCATCATTTTATGCATAAAAATCAATATTGGTGAAAGTAACACTTTTGCAATAAAAAAATTCTTTTATGCATCATTTTATGCATAAAACCAATATTGATGAAAGTAACACTTTTATAATTAAAAAAATTCTTTTATGCATTATTTTATGCATAAAAATCAATATTGATGAAAGTAACACTTTTATAATTAAAAATTTTTCTTTTAAGCATCTATTTATGCATAAAAATCAATATTGATGAAAGTAACATTTTTATAATAAAAAAAATTATCTAATATACATCTTTCTATGTATAGAATTTAAATCTAATGCAAATCACTCTTTTATAATAATAAAAAAATAATCAATATGCATCTTTCTATGCATAGAATTTAAATCTAATGAAAATAACTCTTTTATAATAATAAAAATAATAAATATGCATCATTCAATATATAAAATTTAAATCTAATGAAAATGACTCTTTTATAATTAAAAAAATAATCAATATGCATCTTTCTATGCATAGAATTTAAATCTAATGAAAATCACTCTTTTATTTTAAAAAAATCAATATGCATCTTTCTATGCATAGAATTCAAATCTAATGAAAATCACTCTTTTATAATAATAATAAAATAATTAATATGCATCTTTCTATGCATAGAATTTAAATCTAATGAAATTCACTCTTTTATAATAATAAAAACAATCAATATGCATCTTTCTATGCATAGAATTTAATTTTAATGGAAATAACACTTTTATAAAAATATTTCTACTATGCATTTTTCTATACCTAGAATGAAAATACCACTTTTAGAATACACAAACGATGGGGATTACTCTTTTTGAATAATAAAAGATAAAACTTATTTCATAAAATTTAAGAAAATTTTGCCATAACCTCCTTTGTATGGTTGACCAATTTTTCAAATTTTCCTAACCTTAAATTACTTAAAATTATCCCCAAATGATTTAAAGCATTCTAAACTAATCAAATTCCACTTTTAAAAGAGAAATAATATGAAAAGTTTAATTCTAACAATTTGATTACTTAACTAAGATAAAGAAAGGCTGAATTTAAGAATGAAGAGAGGGGGAAAGCCTTTCCAACAAGGCATAGCATCAATTTATCATTTTAAAGATAACAAAAATTAGAAAACCATTAAAAGAATAAAGAAAAAGTAGGATTTCTAACTTACATGAGTTTTTGGGAGCTTTCCTTTGGCTTGGTGGTTTGAGGGATCTACTCTTGTTTACAACAAGAGTGGCCACCAATTCTTTAGAAGAGGGAATGGTCAAAAACTAATGAATTATTAATAAATTCATAGTTTTTGGCTCTGGGGAGGAGTAGAGGAATAGTGCATAAAACACTATTAAGATTAAACAAAGGGGGAGGCTTCTATTTATAGGAAACACTGAGCTTCTAACCAAGCAAACTGATTCTAGAATTTTCCAGATCAGTTTGGTCAAATTTTGACCATTTTTGGGTCAGTTTAGCTTACTTTTTGGAACTAGACTTGAATTAGGACGATAGAGGAGAGATGAAATATCTCAATTTTTGGGAATTTAAAACTCCACCACACATGTGAAATAGGCGCCTCCTTCATGAGGGGGAATCCCCACTTTGAGGTGTCAAAATTTCTTTTTTTTAGTATTTCCTTTGGTCCTTAGTCCACTCTTCATCTTATGTGAGTATTTACTCATTTTTGGGGGTATTTTCTTTATTTTTTCTATTTATCTCCTCCACATATTTGGATGAATCTGATTGGCCAATCAAAATCTTAATTTAAAATTTTCAAAAAATATCGACTCCTAGGATAAGGCCTTTTGAATAGATTATAATTGATTTCTAATGCACCTTCTGAAAATCTTTTTGAACTTCTATTTCGGGGAAATTTATTTTAATAAGAAGAGAGATTTTTCCATCCAAAAATATCTAAAATCTGAATAACCTCTCTCTAGAACATTTTCTCTCTCTCTAAGCCAAAATAGGAAGAAACAAGATCTTTTATATATATGAAGAGGGATTTGATTACAGGGGAAGATACTGGACATCTTGAGAGGCTAGGGAGGAATCTTACACTTCCATCCTTGGGAGGTGGAGGGCTTCACGGACCACGTCGAGACTTAAGTGAAGAGTTTGGGTCTGGCTTATAGCATCTACCTATCCAGTTGCAGCATTTGCATCGTAGGTCTCTGTGAAATAGAGGCAATTGAAGAGATCATGGCCCCAAGGTTCTAAGGTGGCTAGCCTAGCGAGCCCAACCTACTCCAGGTGGACGACTATGGCTAGATCTACAAACAGCTCTATAACAAGGCCCTCTGTAGTAGTAAAGGAGTTTGTGCTCCACCTTATGATTGTTTTTCATAAGGTTGTGGGCAGTGTGTCCACTAACCTACTTCATCAAATGCTCCCGAGGTGGGATAGCTATGTTGGGTGCTGGCCATACTCAAAGCGTCCCTAGCTAGATGCTTCTTCTTCTGGGGAGTGTGGGTGAGGACCTCTAGGGAGGAGTCAAAGTGTTCAGCAATTGGGTGGAGGATAGGGGGTAGGAAGGTGCAAGCGCAAGAAAAAAAAATTGCAAGGGTTTAGCTAGGGAGAGAGCAAAGAGTGAGGAAAATGAAGTGGTGGGTCCCTATTTATAGGCTTACAAAAGAAGGACACGGTCGTGGCAAAGTTTGGTGCAAGCATGGCATCTCTAGGGTATGAGCGTACACTTCAAATGGTACAGGCAGATGCTTCAGATGGTACAGTCCTGGCATATGGAATAGAGAATGTTAGGACCGTGTGGCATTTGGGATAGAGAATGGTATGGCCATGGCATTTGAGAGATATAGAATGGTACGGCCATGGAATCTAAGAGATATAGAATGGTATGGATGTAGCTTGAAGTTGGTAAGGTCGTGTTTTCACAAGGGTATGGTTGTGGCTTCAGGTTGGTATGGCTGTGGCTCATGGGATATAGAATGGTAAGGTCGTGTTTTCACAAGGGTATGGTTGTGTCTTCAGGTTGGTATGGCTGTGGCTCATGGGATATAGAATGGTATGGTCATGGCATCTGGTTGGTACGGTTGTGGCTTCACAAGTGTACTGTTGTGGCTTCACAAGGGTACAATCATGGCTTCTAGTTGGTACGACTGTATCTTGAAGTTGGTAAGGTCGTGGTGGCTTCACAAGGATACTGTTGTGGCTTCATGTTGGTATGGCCGTGGCTCATGGGATATAGAATGGTATGGTCATGGCATCTGGTTGGTACGGTCGTGGCTTCACAAGGGTATGGCCATGGCTTCTAGTTGGGCACCCTAGAAACAGGTTTTGTACCCCCGGGCTATGTGTCCAGCACCCCATTATGGGTTTTACTGACTCCTTGCCCAGTTTGCCAAAGTGAAGACTGTTCCAATTGGGTGATGGTGGCGAGGTTGGTATATCCCTCGGGAGTTTAGAGGCTTTCCAGGAGGGAGCAGTTGAGGGTGGACAGGCTAAGGGCTGCTGAGTGGGATTACTTTGCGGTAGTCAGATAATGAGGGGTGGGGGAGTAGCCAAAGTCAAGGTATTAGGGACCATAGGCTTCAATTGGAGGGGCAAGGGTGCTTCATGAAGTTTTTGTTTCCCTTTTGCCTGTGCAATAATAGTGGTCGAGGCCACTTTGGGCTTTCATTGGAAGGTTGGTACTTCAAAATGATAAGAGTAGGAAGTTGGTACCTTGGTGATTTGGGGACTCAAATTTGGCGATTGCCTTGATAGTAGTGTTGAGATTGAAGCAGAGGTCTGGGTATCCACCGGTAAGTTGTTTTGGGCAAGGCTTAGGGTGTGGGTAAGGATGGTTTGGCCTTGGGGAGCGTTTTGGTTGGCCCTGAGGCCTTGGGGTTGCCGAATGGGTTGCCTTCAAGAGGGATGAGGAGCTGATGTTGCCAATATGTGAGTGTAGGAAGTGGATCGGCAGGGGATCCACGGAGTAGTGGTACCTTCAAAATACCCTTGGGTTGTGAGAAGCTTCTTAGGTATCCACATGCAAGTGTTCTTGCCCTGTGTACGTCAATTAGATTTTTTAGTAGGGTTAGTATTGTAAGTGAGGTTAGTCATGCAGGAGGGGGTCAGAGCAGCAGTGCTGGTGGAGTTAGGAAGGTCAGATTAGGCTGCTACTATAGAGTTGGGTAGTGGTGAGGATACGCGAGGCAATGAGGTGTCCAAAGTGGGGAGCGGCCTCTTTTTAGGCAGTATAGATCGATGTTGATCGAAGGGCAGAATAGATCGATGTTGATCGGAGGGCGGAATATTAGCGATGGGCGGTGAGGGGAGGAGGGGGTTATCATCTTGGCATAAGGGAGTGGAAGGCACAGGTTCTTCGTCCGTCATTACAACTATAACTTGTTGGCTGGAGGCCAGTTGCAAGGTGGTCGTTCTTGCGTCCCATTCGATGTTGCAGTGGTTGTGTGTCCCATCCATCCTCGACCGAGAAGAAGTTCCTCACACATAGTTCCTATAGGCATCACATAAACTTCCCTTCCAATAGATTATTTCCAGTGTGGAATAAGGTTGTGATTGTGCCTAGATAGTGAACTACTTGAGAGGCCACTGTTGTGGCAGGGGTCCCTTTTAATGGGGGCCTCCCGTGGGGGCCTCCCGCCGAGGGAAAGCCATGTGTCATCAGACATTAAGTTGTAAGTAGCCCTTGTATTGACAAGAGCCAATTTTTGGATAAAGTTTATCGGGGTGGTCATTCCTAACCATAACCGAGCAAGTTGCACCTCCCAATCTTGTTCTTCAAGGTCTACAACTTGGGCCATGTTGACCACAATGTTTTCCCCCCAAGTTTGGCTTCTCGTTCTTTGGCCTCTCGTTGGGCGGTTTGTTTCATCTCTTTGTGTTCGGTTTTTTATTATTTTTTGTCATGAATGGCCATGAGGGTGGTTTTAATTAGTGGGCCATAGTAGCGTTTCAGTACCATGTCGCCCTCATTCATTTGTTTTTCCTTAAGCTGGTCTCATCAAACCACTGTTTATGCCTTAGTTTTCAAACCACAGACCTCTTGGGGGTAGTATGGGGAAGATTTCTTGTGATTGACAAGGAATTATTGTAAAAGGAAATTGGATTACCTCATTAATGAAGTGCATGCCATTATCGCTCATGATATCAAAAGGGCATCTGACGCCAGTGAGATCACTGACTCATACATGAATTTTGCAATAGATCGTGCATCAGTCTTGTGGGTAGCTCTTTCTAAGACCCATTTTGTGTAATAGTCCATGGCTACGATGATGTATCGAGCTCGAGTGTATCAAGCCATGGGACTAATGGGTCCAATGAAATCAATGCCCCATTTTTCAAATGGTTGCAAGGACACAATGGGGTTAAGGGGCATATTGTCCTTAAAGCGTTAAATTGCTGCTCGTTAGCATTCATCACACCGCTTGACATATTCCGTTGCATCAGCCATTAAGGTAGGCCACCATAGCCTTGCTATGTGAGGACTTTGCGCGTAGTGATATCTGTCTGCTGCAAAGTGGCCCCCCCATCACAGGCGGAGTGAGCCTATTCTAAAAGGAAGACATATTCGTCTTCTTAAACATAGTGTCTTATAATTTTGTCTTTCCCTAACTATAGAGTTGGCCTACAATCAATTGGTAGGGGGCCGCTTGTTTTAATGAGGTGCCATGCACGGTCTTTGTTGAGGAGTGGGTTAATCGGTGGGCCATTGGCTAGGAAGTGTGCCACCTCCTATCCCCATTCTGGAGTTAAGCATAGTTGGAACAAGGTAGCGTCGAGTAAATCGTCATCGACTCCCATCGGCGCCTCACCGTTGGGAATGCATGACATATGGTCTGCCAAGACATGCTATGTGAGCCCTTCCGCACTGTGAGACAGTGAAGTCGAACTCAAGCAAGATCAGCAAACCATCGGGTGATTCTTCCAGTTGTGCACGGTTTGTTTATCATTGGGTTTGATGATCTACAAAGAAGATAAATTTGGTCACCAGAAGATAATGGCAAAACTTCTTGATCGTGTAAACCACAGCTAACCCTTCCCTCTCAGTGGTGGTATAATTTTGTTCTAGCTCATTGAGTTAGCGCAAAGCTGATGATGGAAATCCATCTTATGTTCACTAGGTTGGGCTAGCACACACCCAATTGCAAAGGCGAAGGCGTCAATGTGGACATGAAAGATGATGTCCCAATTGGGGGACCTCAAAATATGAGCACTTGCCAAGGCTTTCTTTAGGGTGGTATATGCCTGTTTGGCATTCCTCTGTCCACTCAAAGAGGATTGGGAGTCCATAAAGGGGGAGAGCTATATCGGCATACATGAAAATGAAACGCTAATAATACCCAACATATCCCATGAAGCATTGGAATCCCTTAAAGTTGGTTGGTGGTGGCAGCTTGAGGATGAGCCGCACCTTGCTGTCATCCGTGGAGATTCCTTGTTTAGAGAAAATATGTCCTAGGATGACTCCATGCCGCACCTTGCTGTCATCCGTGGAGAAAATATGTCCTAGGATGACTCCATGCCGCACCTTGCTGTCATCCGTGGAGATTCCTTATTTAGAGAAAATATGTCCTAGGATGACTCCATGCCGCGAACCCAAAACTAACATTTGAGAGGGTTCAAGAAAATACGGTAGAGCATACACCTTTCTAACACCTTCCGAAAATATTTGAGGTGTGCTTTTCACGTGGAATTGACACGGAGGTTGTCCATAAAGATCTCCAGGAATTTTCAGAGATACTCCTTGTAGGCCATGCACATCAGACACTAGAATGTGCCAAGGGCATTAGTCAGCCCAAAAGACATGACGTGGTATGCATAAGTTCCCCATTCAGTAGAGCAAGACATTAGTCAGCCCAAAAGACATGACGTGGTATGCATAAGTTCCCCATTCAGTAGAGCAAAGGCAGTTTTGTCTTGATCTTTGGGATCGATTAGTACCTGATTGTATCCAGAGAATCCATCCACGAAGCAGTAGGCTTCCTTTCCTGCAACTCTTTCAAGCACATGCTCTATGAAGAATGCTCTATGAGAGTAAGGGATAGTGATCTCGTATAGTGGCGACATTGAGCTTTTTAAGGTCCATGCACACTTGTACCTTTCCATTCTTTTTGGGCACTATCACTATGGGTGATACCAATTCTATGTGCTTAATTTCATAGATAAATCTGCAATATCTATAAGTTGATCAATTTCTTCCTAGACCATCTTGGAGTACTTTGGATTCATAGGGTAAGCTCTTTACTTGACCCACTGGTCTCACTATATCAACCATAGGAATGGTGTGTTTGACTACTTCGAGAGGTTTACCCTTCATATCTGTGTACTTCTAGGCAAAGCAATCCTGGAATTCAATGAGGAGGGCGATGAGTTCAGTTTCTTTCTCGATCGAGAGGTCATAACCAATGTATATCGGCCTCGGTTCTTCACCTAGGACCACTAGATTAACTTCCTTCACCTTGGTTGGATGGACTGCCATACGAGGTCCCTGGCTCTCTCAGTTCTGAGACCTTTGGGCCGAGTCATACTGTACAAATCTATCAGCCATCTTAAAGGTTATGAAGTGTTTGGGAACCTGTTTAGTCTCTTTTGCTTTAGTGCTTTCCTCTTCTATCAAATTTTTGCCTTCTTTCTTTGAAAGTGCTAACCTCTTGTTGCATGCTTTGCACGTGGAGTGGTAAATGGGGTTCAATGAGTTTATCCTTCTCGGTCTCATTAGAGCTATCTAGCTCCGCGGAGCTATCTAGCTCCGCGAATTCCTGCATCCTTGCTTCAAGGTGTCCCTCCATCCAATCTTTTATATCTTTCTATGATCTCGGGCTACCCTAAAGCAAGGTGCAAATGGGGATCTGGATCTGAGAAGAGAGGAAGGAAGAGAGACCTACAATGTCTCTAGGAGCAGATGCGGTTCCTTGAGGAAGGTCACCTTAGCTTGTCCTCAAGCTCTTCTTCGTATAGGGTATTAGGATTTGGACTTCTATGTCTATCCTTTTGAGGTGGTCATCCCCTAGGTTTTTGAGATATTCAGCTAACCGGTTTCCTTGGTGGGGGGTAGATGTCACATTGGGTGCTCCTGCTTGTGTTAGCCTATTAGGGGGTGCTTGTTCTGGGAGCTCTCTATTATATACCTGAGCCTTCTTGGTAGGTTGTATGTTGGAGACCGAGGGGCATGGATCTAGGTAAGCCGTTGGAGGCTCATCCTCTTGCTGAGCTTGGCAGTCTCGGATCAATTCTTGGGCTACCATTGGACTTTTCTTTTTCTCAATGGGATTAGGGTATTTGGATAGCTTTCTGGGGAGCTAGTTAAGGTCAATTGGCTCCCTGGTAACAAGTGGCTGAAGGTAGCAGTTGTTCCTCTTTTAATGAAGAGGTTGATGCATTGGTGGTTATGCCATCTTTCGAACTGCTTTTACTGACTACTCGACTATCCCCTTTGCCACTTTTTGTGGTCTTCTTTTGTGAGCATCTAGTTGCGCACACTTGTTCCGAGACATTCTTTTGAGATAAAACTTTGGTGTGTCCCTAGTTTTTCAATGTTGTGCCTCCGCCTGCAGCGTGAGCTGTGGCCCTTTGTGTGTTTTGTAATCTAGTCATAGCATTGAGAGAGACCGTATGGATGAAGCTATCTCTTACACTCAGCAAGTTAATGCTAGTGTTGGGATTAGCTTCACGAGCTTTTCCTATTGTGCCTGCTCGCAACAGACAGTCCTTATACATGTGGTCTATCCAACACTCAATGCATAAAGGGGTTAGTGCGAAAGCACCTATAGAAGTACTCCATCCCTTTTTTTATTGGACACTCAACTACTCGATGAGGTCTTGCGCAATGGTAATATTGCATGGGTAGTCGTTTAGCCATAGTATTCATGTTCTGTCCCCATGGAGTTGGGGTGGCTAAGTATACAAGGTACATTTGGTTACCCTCAATCACATAGTGGCTTAAAATCTATGAGGGTGGATTGTTTAGTTCAAGAGGCTCATAAGTGGATCCTTCAGCGACTTCCCCCTCATCCCCTTCTTCAAATTTTTTTGTCAAGGTTAGCTAACGAATAGGTGTGACTCGTGACAATGGGGGTTGAGGTGGGAGTGCTGAGGGTGGTAAGGGCATATTTGGTATCCTAAGGATTCCTCTCTTTGGGCCACTTCCTAGCCTGGTTGAGGTGTGTTATAAAGTGTAGGTGCTGGCAGCGCTTGAGCAACCCTTTGCTGTGATAGCAATTTATAATTTCATGACTGCCCCATCTTTGGCAGTATGTGCAGTAGAGGGTGGGACGGTGTAAGGTCCCTCCTAAGCCATGTATGTATGTGTCTCTTTTAATATAGATTTCAAGAAGGAAAGAGAGTGCACTTAGAGGAGAGTGAGATAATAAGGCTAGAAACATAAGGAAAGTATTAGAATAAAAATATTAGCTCCAAAAGTCCTAAAAGAAATAAGAAGACAAGAATAATTATATTAAGAGATAAGTATCTCCAAAAATAAAAAAAATCGAATTTAGGTGATACGAGGTCATATTTAGAGTACTTTTACATATTTAGAGTCCATGCATACTAAAAATGTGGAAAAGCAACGTGTTTCTAAAGATGGCGTGTTTATGCCTATATACATACGTTTTTGCCTATTCTATCCACGCAAGCTTGTAGACTGAATAGCTTCCAGTTCTTTTGATTGGTTATATGACTATATTCTGAGTTTTTATCAAAGAGTTATAGCTGAAACAATTCGCTGATTCTGTCAGGGTCTCTACACAGGGAAAACTGTAAGAAGGCAGCAAGTAGCCTCAAGGTAATCCTAGAGCTTGAGATGTATATATCCCTTCATTCTTATCTAATATCTTAGAAGAGAAAGTTAGATTGCTATGGTCTTTCGAAGGAAGAGACCAAAACTCCATAGCTTTTCTTTTAAAGAAAGAATAGTATGCCGTAGCCCTACAAGAGAAGGCTATTTTGCCATAGACCTTCGAAAGAGAGAAAAGTCATAGTACGAGTAAGAGGAGATAAAGCTTGGGGATGATCGAATGATTTCAATCGTATAAGAGAAGGTATTAGAAGACTCTCTATTCTCATATGTCAAGTTCTAAAGCTCTTGTTAACAAGCAAAGGCAACGATAAACGACAAATTTCTATAAGGTATATACATATTTTGTTTTCCAATTATATATCATTCTTAGGGGTTAAGGTGTGGCCCCGGCTTCTCTATTAATTGTTAATACTGATCTATTTGATTGATTTACTAGTTAAAGTTTGTATTCTTTTAAATAACAGCATATGCCTTACTAAAGAATGTCTTATCACAATCTCAAGTTGAAATGCTAAAATCTTTGTGAAAAAGATTATTTTCTTAAGAAGGTAACATGGATTCTAGTCCTATGGTTTAGTTGAGTAAATGTATTGTTATCTTGGTTAAATTAAGGTATAGGTACAACTCTCCCTGCCTTGACGCTGCCCCGTTCTTGTGCTTGAATAGCTAGACGGCGGAGACGTTTGTAAGGCATAGACCCATCAGAAGTGCCCCGCACAACAGACCACCAAATAATCACACAAGGCATCACTTATATAGTGATAACTGTTGCTATCTATACAGGATTAACCACAACCCCACCTCCCTCCACGTGGGCAAAGGAGCTGGGGCTATTTCAAAATACCCACTCCTCCTTCAAGCGTGAGGAGGAGCCAAATCTCACATCTTTCAATGCAATTTTGAATTTGAATCTAGGAAGATCTCATCTCACATCTTTCAATAAAATCTTTGTATACA
>NC_141071.1:3158997-3199791 GCF_041138505.1 Cibotium barometz
ATGTGTATATGTGTTTATTTATTTTATAAATGCACATGTATATATAGGTATACGTCTCTAAATATAATAAAATATAATATTATAGATAATATATATTTACATGTGGGTGTGTGTTTGTGAGAGAGAGAGAGAGTGTGTGTGTGTGTGTGTGTGTGCACGTGTGCATGAGAAAAAAGTGTGTTTGTGTGTGTGTATGAATGTATCTGTGTGTGTGTGTGTGTGCATGAATGTATCTGTGTGTGTGTGTGTGTGTGTGTGTGTGTGTGTGTGTGTGTGTGAGAGAGAGAGAGAGAGAGAGAGAGTTTCTATATGTGGGAGTGTGTGTGAGAAGAGAGATAGCATGTGTGTGTGTGTGTGTGTGTATGTGTGTGTGAGTGGAGGGGAGAGAGAAAGAGAGAGAGAAACAAACAGAGAGACAGAGACATGGAAGTCTATGTGTGAGAGTGTGTAGGGGGAAAGAGTGTGTGTTTGCATTAGTACATGTGCATGTGTGTACATATGTGTGAGTGTGTGTGTGAGAGAGAGAGAGAGGAGAGAGAAAGAGAGAGAGAAACACAAAGAGAGACAGAGACATGGAAGTCTCTGTGTGAGAGTGTGTAGGGGGAAAGAGTGTGTGTTTGCATTAGTACATGTGCATGTGTGTACATGTGTGTGAGTGTGTGTGTGTGTGTGTGAGAGAGAGAGAGAGAGAGAGAGTTTCGACATTTGAGAGTGAAGAGAGAGAGTGTGTGTGTGTGCATGAGAGAGAGACAGAGAGAGAGAGAGAGAGAGAGAGAGAGAGGCTGAGAATTTCTATGTAGGAGATAGTTTGTGTGGGAGGAGATAGTGTGTGTTTTCATTAGTGTATGTGCGGTGTGTACATGTGTGTGTGTGTGTGTGTGTGTGTGTGTGAGAGAGAGAGAGAGAGAGTGAGAGAGTGAGAGAGGCAGATAATTTCTACGTAGGAGATAGTTTGTGTGGGAGGAGAGAGTGTGCGTTTATATTAGTGTATGTGCAGTGTGTACATGTGTGTGTGTGTGTGTGTGTGTGTGTGTGTGTGTGTGTGAGAGAGAGAGAGAGAGAGAGAGAGAGAGAGAGAGTATATGCATGCATTCCTGTCCAGGAATATTGTGGAAGAGATTTCCAGAAGAAATGATAGAAGATTTTCTATACCAGTTATCGAGAAGCAGGGGTCAGTTTATTGGTATTGAACAATTAGTTGAAACTCATTCACTACTACATTTAGAAGAAATTCTTCGTGCTCAGAGACGGACATTGGCAGATTTTGAAGGAATGCCTGAACTAAACAGAACTGATTTGGAAGTCTTGGGTGAAAATAGATTGCTTTTGGAAGAGAGATCTTTTGATACTGTCGAACAATCTAACCTGTCAAGTGCTATGGAGTCAACACTAACAGATAGCTAGCGTGTTGCTTTCGATGCTGTAATGCATGTAATTGCGACAGATGCAGGTGACATTTTTTTCCTAGATGGTCCGGGGGGATCGGGCAAGACCTATTTGTATAATTGCTTGCTTGCGCGAGTACGTGGACAAGGGTATGTTGCTTTGGCCACTGCATCGTCAGGTATTGCTTCTCTACTCTTGGCGAATGGACGTACTGCACATTCTAGATTTAAGATACCTCTGGAGCTAAACAATTCTTCAACTTGCAAAATCCCTGTACATGGACAACCTGCTGAGGTTTTGAGAGTTTGTAAGCTCATTATTTAGGATGAGGCTCCAATGATTCATCGTTATGCTTTTGAAGCATTGAAGCATTGGATAGGAGCTTACAAGATGTATTATTCTCAGATAAGCCATTTGGTGGAAAGGTTGTATTAATGGGGGGGATTTTAGACAAATCTTGCATGTTATTATGAAGGGAAGACGTGAGGATATTGTTAATGCAGCATTGTGTCGTTCCTTTCTATGGAACTCTATCAAAGTTCTAAAGTTAATTGGAAATATGCGTATTCAATCAAGCAATACTAATGGATGCAATGAGTTTAAACAGTGGGTCATGAATATTGGGAATGGAGTGGATGGTAGCGATAATAATACGATGGTGACACTACTAATATGGTCTTGCAAAGATCGACTCTTAAAGACTTGGTACATTGGGTATAATCTGAATTGGCTATCACTACGACATATGCTTCATACTTTAGTGAGCGTGCTATTCTTGCTCCGATAAACAGTCAAGTGGATATTGTGAATAAGACAGCTTTGGATGCAATGCCTGGTGAGCCTAAGCAATATTTCAGTGCAGATTCAATTCTTGAAAATGATGAAAATTCATTCCTATATTCCACAGAGTTTTTGAACACAATCGACCTTTGGGGCAGATATCCACCTCACTGCTTGGTTTTAAAGTTAGAAGCTCCTGTTATTTTTCTTCGTAACTTGGATCCAAGACGTGGACTCTGTAATGGTACACGGATGATATGTAAGGCCTTTCACTCTAAAGTCGTGGGTGGAGACTGAAATCATCACTGGTACTAAAGTTGGTGAAAGAGTATTTCTTCCATGGATTACCTTTATATGCAGCGAGGCCCAACTACCACAGTTTCCCGTGCGGCTAGCATTTGGCATGTCAATAAACAAATCACAAGGCCAAACCCTAAATGTCTTGGGGTTGTATTTGGTGACTCCAATGTTTACTCATGGGCAATTGTATGTCGCGTTGTCACGAGCACGGTCTCCTCATGCTGTGAAGGTGTTACTTGAGGATAACGCTAATGTGGAGTGTTCATTTGATGATCTTCAAAGTTATACACCTACAATAAACAATATTGTTTATAAGGAGATCTTGATGACTTAGAGTGACAAGTCAGGTTTCTTGTTTAAGTTCTGCAATTTGATTAATTTTGTTGTGATTTCTTTTTTTATACATATTTGTCCATGGTAAAAGTACCTATTTTTGTTGTTTATGTTTTGACAGACATGTCTAAGATTACCTTTACATTAGACATGCCTTTGTCGAGGATAGTAGATGAGTTATTCTCTATATTTGCATAACTTTTTTTGATTAAAAAGTATGGAACATGACATTCTATACTGATGTCTATCTGTACAGAGCCACCGCTATGGTCAGCTCCTATTACTGCAGGTCATGTAGCAGGGATTATGATTGATGCTTATAGGGATGGCTAACTATAAGTGTAATTGTTAGGCATTGTATAAATATTTTTTGAACCTATATATAAATAATTGTTTAACCTATTTGTTATGCTTTGATTTTAGGATATTGCATGACATTGATACGTTTATGGTAAGAGTTGTCGACGAAGGCATCGAGATGTACGGGATCGGTGTTCCTGATGAGGAGTGGGGTGTCTATTTGTTTTGGAGAGAGATGGACAGATGCTTTGCATCATTTGAGGGGTATTCAGTACCCGATGACTGGTTGTTTCTTACATCCATCATGACCATTGGTATTCGTTATGGGTTTTATACTAGAGCTCCTCATGTACCATCCACTCGATGTTCTATTGTACGAGGTAATTTTGATTATGTTTTTCTATTATAAGATTTTTTTGAGATTTTATTTATCGTTATGTGTCTTATGTGCAGGTCCTTTTGAGATTTGATTTATCGTTGTTTCGTTTGTGCAGGTCCTTTGCATTCATTGATAGTAGAGCATGTGCGGGATGGATCACCGCTTTACAATAGAGAGCGTATTGTGAGGAGACAAATGAATGATCCTTCTCATAAGAGAAGAATTCAATTTGTTGATTCTGACATTACTGAGACTGAGAATACGTATTTTGTGGTGCATTTTGAGAATATGTAATATTGGTCCTTTTTTGCATCTTCGTATGCTACATTACTATGATACTTTTGTTTTCGCTATAAATCTACGAGACATGGATGTTATTTTGAGATATGTATATATGAAGTCCCTTGAAATAATGTATTGTGTTTACTTAAAACATGACCTAAATTGGAGAAATTGAGCCTATTTTTTCTGGAACTCTACCTACCGCCGCATCATTCTGTCTTAAAATAGATAAGACAATCGTGAGGTGTCTGACATGATCCTCAAGAATACGGCTATATATCAAAATATCATCCAGGAACACCACCACAAATTTTCCCAAATGTTCACAAAAAAGATCGTTCATCATTTGCTGGAAAGTGGTTGGAGCATTGGTTAACCCAAAAGGTAATACGAGAAACTCGTAATGGCCATACCTAGTCCAAAAGGTGGTTCTTTCGACATGCCTTTCATGAATACGTATCTGGTGATAGCCAGTACGTAAATCTATCTTCGTGAAATATTTCGCTCCTGCTAACCAGTCAATCAGGTCATCTGATCTAGGGAGAGGATAACGGTTCTTAATGGTCAACTTGTTCAATCTCTTGTAATCTATACACATTCTCCAAGTATTGTCCTTCTTTCTCCTAAGCAACACAGGTGCACCCCAAGGTAATTTACTTGGACGGATCTGGCCCATCCTCAAATAATTTTCGAGTTGTTTAGCCAACTCATCTTCCTCAACTTGGCTCATCCTATAAGGTGGAATACTCACAGGATGAGCACCAGGGATCAAGTCAATACGATGATCTACTGCCCGTTCAGGTGGTAAACCCGATGGCAGTACTTTAGGAAATACATCTTGAAATGAATCAAGTATCTTCTGTAATTCTTTGCTTTCAAACACACTCAATTCATTCACATCCATGGAAGGGATGAGAAAAGAAGAAAGTGGAATCAATACACAATGGAAAGTAGTATACAAAGAAGAATCCATTATATTTCCAAAATCAATTGTATTTACAAGAGGTCCCTGAGAGGGATGGATACAATCACCTAAAATACTATACTTGGTGTCCCTATGCTGAAAAGAAAAAATATGACTAGACCAATCTATCTGGACGTCAAGAGTCTTAAACCACTCAATCCCTAATAACAAGTCTACATTTTCCAGATGCATAACATAGCATTCCAGAGTATCTTTGTAGTCCTGAATCTAGATTGGAAGCATCTCCACCTTGCGATCCCAAACTTGTCTTCCCGCTGGTAGACGTACCTCATAGGTATGGTCGCTGAGTGTCGTATCAAGACTCAATTTCTGTACAAGTTTGTAGTTAACAAAATTATGTGAACAACCAGGGTCTAAAAGAATGTGAATTTTATGGCCATTCACTTCTCCATAAACTCGAAGAAGATCATGCAAGCCAAATACCTTAGAATTGAACAGACAATCAGAACAAGTACTAGGGCGAGAAAGTACAGTAATTGACGTATCTGTCAAAGACAACTGGTTAGCTGCCTTTGGCTTGGGTCCTGCGTTTGACTTGGTACCCTTTTGCTTCGGGCACTCATTACGCATGTGTCCTTTTTCTTCGCAGATAAAACAACGTCCTTCCTTCTTGACTTTCAAAGCCCTAAGGAGTCGTTTCTTCTTCGCTGGTGTCAAACTTAAATTCTTCGAAGGTTGGAGTCCGAAGACTTGCCTTCAGTCATGTTAGCCATAGGTGCGGAGAACTTTCTTTTATGCTTGTTCCCCTGCTCGGTAACGGGTTTCGACTTGGAAGAGACCATCGTATCATCATAGATACGAGCTGAATGAATGGCCTCATCCAATGTTTTACATTTGTTATTTTTTACCTGTAATCGGTACGCGTCTGGTAAACCAGCTACGAAAAACCCCAAAAGAGTAGTGGGATCCATCTTTGTAGCTTTCATCTGCAAGTCACGAAACTTCTGGAGGTAAACCTCATAAGTGAGGTGTTGTGAGGTCATGGTCAAAGCTGAAAACCGAGCAACAACATCGTAATCATCCTCTTTCTTGAGGAATTCTTTCTTGAAAACGTCTTCAAATTGTGCCCAAGTCATTGGCTTAGGGTTGAGTTCCTTCCACCAAAGCAAAGCTTTGCTGACAGGAAACCTGCTGCTAATTGGATCTTCTTTCCATCATCATATGGATGAAACTAAAAGTGAACTTGCCACTTATGTAGCCACGTGTCCACGATCTCCTTGGTTCGCTGCTTTTGCTCGCCCCCGAACGGTTCTGGAGTAATGTTGGGGCCTAAAGCAGAAGCCAAGGTATCCATACCCGAGAAAGTAGAGAGGGTAGTGGTCAATAGAGCGATGGAGTTCTGCAAAGCTTGCATCTGGGCTGCGATTTGTGCCTGATGTTCCATCGAAGAAGCTTCGAGAGCTACTTTGAACTCTTGGAAATCTGATTTTGATACAAAATCGTCAAACGGCATCGGTACCTTCTGAAGCCGGCAAGCCTTCGCGTTCCACGAGGGGCTCCAACTCCGATTCTTGGTTCGACATCGTGAACAGGGTACGTGGAGAAAAAAGTCAATCTTTGCACAACAAAAGTGCGAGTGAACTTGAGAGCGTAAGAGCTTGAAAACTTGAGAACTTGAGAGATGTGTGGCAAGAAGCCCACTTGAGGGGGTTTATAAAGGTTTCCCAAAAGCCAAAAATCTCCAAAAGCTAGACTTAGCTTTTGCTTTGCTTTTGTGTTTTTTTTTCTTGGATAAATATATATATATATATTAATATATATATATATATATATATATATATATATGGATATATATATTCTATTTTCTTTAAAAAAATAAAATACCTTGGAAACCTTGGAGGAGGGTTCTTTTAAAACTTTGAAAAAAAAATTAAACTCCACAAAGAGAAAACCCAAAAAAAACGTGTGCTTTCACCTTTGTTTTTTTTTCCCTCCAGGATTAATGCTGGTGATTGAAGCTGCCGGCGCATGCTTTTCCTCCGGCGGATGCTGTCGTAGCCTGAAGTGGCTGCCGTCGCCAGCACCTTTGCACCAGATTGCTCGAGCGCCTGTGCCGGTTTGTGTGGGCTTGGGCGCCTGCCGGCCTGACCTGGGCACCTGCCCGCTTGGCCTAGGCGCCGCTTGGGCTGGCTGCGCAGGCCTAGCCACAAGGCCACGTGGCCTGGGCGCCCGCCATGCCTAGCCTTGGCGCCAGCCTGGCTTGGTTGCTTGGCCGCCTAGCCTTAGGCGCCTACAGCCCACCGATAGCCACCGCTTGCAAAACGTGCCAGCGCACAACCTGCCAGCCGCCAGTGCCTCCGTCTCACACCTCCTGCGTTTAACGAAAAGCTACGTGCTTTTTTTCTTTTTTCTCTCTCTACAGTACATGCGACTGCACAACGATTCAGACCTCTTCTTTGTGCCAAGCAAAAAGACCCTACTTAGACTACCACCTCCCATCAACATGGGTTTCTTTGATGAAGGAAAAACACATACTAAATCTGAAAACTGCAGTATGCACAGAAAAAACAGCAAGCTTTTTAACACATACCGTTCTTCGACCTCTTCTTCTCTACCTACCGACTTGCTCGTTCACGAGGTATGCTTTGATACCACTGTCAAATCCCCATGGATCCCCTCGTGATCAATCTTGGTTCGAAACTCGAATCCTGCAAACAAACGAACAAACAAACAAGCAAGGGGGTGCAGGCCTGACTCACCTCCCAACCATGACAGTCGCGAGCGAGCCCACAGTCTTGGCTGTCCCCACCGAACCACGAGCTGAGCTAACTAGGATGACGTACCGACCAATCTCCTCCTCACAACGTCCCATACCGCCACGAAGCTGCCCTCGCGGGCCTCAAGACTGCTGTCGGCCTCGGCTGCACAAAGCAAGTGCACGTCTGCACTAGATCCAGGCTCCAAGACCATAGAGCTCTCACAAACTCGTGAGACTCTCTATATTCAATAACTAACCTTGGCCACCCTTTTATAGGCTCTTGGCCGGTCATCGAGTGTCCACACTTGGGTGCCCACCCATCCATACTTGGGTGCCTGCCCGTTAGTATATCCCTAACTCAACTCGTCAATCAGCCTGCCTAGTTCCAAGCTTCCCCAAACCTCGAAACTAGTCTTGCGTGCGTGTAGCACACGGTAGATACACACTGTGCACATGACAATTTGCCCACTCCTGCTGAGAGCAGAGGCGCAATTCTTCATTAGTCTTTTTCAGCTGGTGTACTAATAATAGAGGATTAGGACTCCCGAAGGATCGTGCTCCTGTTGGTTGGGCACCGTGAGCTTGTAGGGCTGCTATTTCTTGGCTTCTCATTTCAAGCTGAACTACTGTGAGGTCTTCAAGACTCTTTTGGAAGCGTTCTAATTGACCCTTATGGTCATGTTTAGCTTTTACTGCTTCCGCCTCAAGATGAGCTTTGTCCCTATGCAGCCCCTTGAACTACTTGCGGAGCTCCGAGATGACCCTCCTGCGAGTTGGCCCTCCTCTGACCAGAGTTTTCAAGGAATCTGTTCGCTCTGCCAACTACTTATTTTCCTTAGAGAGTTTATCCTCATACTGAATTGTTTTCAGCTTTGATCACTTGAAGCTTCTTCCGAAGAACTAAGGCATGCTCCTGCAGTGCAAAAACATCTAGATTCATCAAAGGGTCATCAATGGCTAAAATCAACTTTTTCTTTTCACTGGGGTCAGCCACCTCCCGTATGGGTTTTTTTGAATTCCATAGTGGCGAGCTTTAGCTTCTTCTCAAGGACAACCACTTGTTTTTGCAGGTCATCTACCTGACTCTGGAGCATAACTTCTAAAGAAGTAGGTTGGGTCTGCCCCGTAGAAGATTGTGGCCTATCCACCCTATTAGAACCTTCTTGGCCACCACCTGCTCTAGTATCCTCATCTGGATCTCGGTGATTCTTGCTGTGGAGGATTACTTCTTTGCAGGGAGGTGGCAGTTTCTTCAAAGCCACCAAGAGGCATTGTTCCATATAATCATATAGCTTAGCCATATCAGCTAGCACCTTAAGCTCCCAGTTGTCCCCATTCCTCTGCTATCACCATAATCAATTATGTGTCGTGTGTTTCCATGTTAATGGTGTCGTGGGCATCACATCGGGACTTGTACATTTGTTTTTGAACATGATCCGTATCCGCAGATGAACGGATCTTCTGGGGAGTCGCCAAATGGGTTGCCACCACCCCTTTGACTCTTTGCTCATCATGAGTCTGGGCCTCAGTGAGAATCTACACTTGCTGCTCCGCCTCTATGAGCTTGTACCAGATCTCTAACATAGCACCCTAGAGCCTTTTACTTCTAACTTGAGAACTTTTGTAACTTGGTTGAACACAATGCTAATCAATACACTTAAATACACTAAGATTTGATGGACACATGCTCAATACAAGAATTAGTTTGAATTGACAAGTGACACACAATGAGTCAGAACAGTCGGCCTCTTTCTCAAATAAAGTATATTGATCTTGGGAGAATCAAGTACATAGTGTCATGGGCATTTCTGACCAAATTTCCATACCAATGCATATGAATACAATATTGCAAACAAGTGGTTGTCTGTGTAGACTTGCAACTCACACTACCCTCCCAAGTGCCCAATGTTCCCTACCATCTGCTCTCTATTGTTCCACCAACACATGGTAGCAACAATCTGCAAGAGATGACGTAGAACAAGAGAACACTACACAAGCTATGTGATCTTGTAATCCGGTTCCTCACTCGTGCTACTTGCTTCCATATTTAAGCATAAAAGCTTAACAATTGCAAGTAGAGTCGATGACAGCGGAAGTCTTCTCAACGATGGAAGTGCTTGGAGTGATGAAATCTTTGATTTGTTGTAATTCTTTGCGACAAAAGTCTTCAAGAGGATGAAGGGAACCCTGGGAAAGCTTCTCCTATGGTTCCAACTTGAGAAAGGAGGGCTAAAATTAGGGTTTTCAACAAAAAGACTAGAAAGTACAGCAAGAAAGAGAGTTGTTTTGCTGAATTTTAGTCATTGGGAGTGTGTAGGAGAGTGATTAGCACCCAGAAACACTCTTGGAAGCTCGAGAAACACCTTAGCAAGCTTGGATATGGAGTTGGGAAGGAGAAAGTGCAGAAAATACAGCCAAAATGGCCTCATGAAGGAGAAAGTGCAGAAAATACTGCCGAAATGGCCTCATGAAGGAGGCGCCTTCTTCTAGAGAGAGAGGGAAGAGTGAGGTGGTGAGTTGTCCACTCTAGGTGGTAGGCAGGTGCTTTGTGGAGCAAGCTAGAAAGGATACATGGCTAGTTACTCCCTTTGTACAAAGGGGATAAGGTTTGGGCGTGGACATTGGGTTTTGTCCACCTGGGGACATCAGTGTGTGTGAACACCGGGCTGGTGAGTTTTGGTCGCCCAAAACTTAATGAAGTGTGTACACACTCACTTATAAATTAGTGTTAACTCCTAAGGCTAGGTTTATGACCAATACTTACCACATGTCACATGCCACATAACCATGTCAGTAGGACAGTTTCACACACACAGTTCGCGGGTGGTCTTCACCTTACCCGGAACTACACATTGGTCAAGCAAGCATGAAAACAACATGTAATTTCAATTGCAAGCAAGCACATAAAGATGCTATGCAATGCAGGATTGGTATGGACAATCCTCCTTCATGAGACTATACCAAAATAGATGTACTCCAAGCAAGTACACGAGGTATCAGACCTAATGGAACACCAATCCATCGGGCATTTTTGGACATGTAAATAGAGGCACAAGTCCGAACGGAAAGCCAAGTCCACAATATCACACGAGTGGCATCAATCCCCGGCATATACAACTGCCCCCCATGGACACCAATCCAATGTAGATACATGATAAGAAAGCATGGGTGGCCAAATAGTGACATCCTCCCAGCTTCTAAACAGTTGTCCGCAATTGAAAAGCATCCAAATATGTCTGAAGCACATGCAGGCAATCTCTGAAGAACTCTTCATCTACCCCCATTTAGCATCAATGGGAAGATAGTTCTTAAAGTTTATAAGGTAATGCCTGACAACTTTGCCTACAGTAAGCTTGCGTTCCTTGTAATACACAATCTTCTCTAGCTGCAAGATCTCCTCAAGCTCATCCACTTCTGGTGGATTCTCAATGACCGTTTCAGTGGGCTCCGGCCCTACATACTTGTGAAGGAGACTCACATGAAAAGCATTGTGTATGTGCCCAATGACTAGGCAATGCCAATCTGAAAGCCACTTCATTGATCTTCTCGATCACTTCAAGTGATCTTCTCGATCACTTGAAAAGGCCCATAGTACCTGGTTGCAAGCTTAGGATATTCACCCTCTTTGCCAGGCCTCTTTGCAAGTCTTGCTTTCTCAAATTTCAGCAATACCCAATCATTCTTTTTAACATCCAATTGCCTTCTATGCTTGTCACAGCAGTCTTTTTATGCTTCTCTTGTGACCTTGCAACAATGGCTATCTGCACACCTGAGCAAAAGCAATATCCAAGTCTCTTACATCCTCATGAGCTGCTGCAAATATCTCATCCTTTGTGTGAAGGATGGGTGGCAAAAAGGATGGTCTTTTTGACCATCCTTTTTGACCAGCAAGAAGTGATCTTGCTTGCGAAACCTGTCCACAATGTCCAAATTGCATCATCACCCTGTTGGGTCCGTGGCAAGTCCATAATGAAATCCATTGTAATACTTTCCCATGGCTGTGTTGAAAAGATGCAGGGGGGAAGAGAGCTTGAGCTCTTGCAAGCACACACACACACTCACAAAACCCTAATAGAGAACACACAAGGTGAGAGGCTGAAAATCTTCTTCTTCTCTACTCAACACTCAACACACCATATACAAGAATAAGAGTACACACAATATGAAAGGTACTCAACCAAATACATACACAGGTTCTCTATAGTGTGAACCCGACTAAATGAGCTGGTGCTATAACTATGCCAGTCTCTAGAGTGGCTGTCACACAGCCTGTCATCCCACTGGCCGCATATCTCCCATGATCTCACCAACCATGCCAGTGGTGTAAGTGCGGGGCCTATCCCCCAGGCGGGTCATCAGTGTCCACCGCCTCACTAGAGCTCGATATCTCAACACTCCCCCTCGAGCTCAACTCCATCTCATGTACACCAAGCGAAGCCCTGAATCTGCGGAGCTTCTCTATACCCAATGCTTTGGTGAAGATGTCAGCTACCTGATCCTCTGTGCTGACATAAACAAGGTCAAGGTCTCCTGTCAAGACCTTCTCTCTAATGAAGTGGTAGTGGACCTCTATGTGCTTCGTACGAGCATAAAAGACTGGGTTCCTGGCCAACTCTATACTGCTAATGTTGTCACAGAAAATGACAACTTGTCTATCCACTGATAGACCCAAATCTCCAAGTAGCTTTCTCAACCAAGCTACCTCACATGCTGCCATAGCAGCTCCTCTGTACTCGGCCTCTGTACTCGATAGAGCAACCGTAGGCTGCTTCTTGCTGCTCCAAGTCACAGTAGCACTCCCCAAAGAAAACATGAATCCACTGGTAGATCGTCTATCTGAGATACTACCAGCCCAATCAGCATCTGTGTACCCATGTACACATATCTCTGTCCCAGTCTCATAGAATAGTCCACAATGCAAAGTAGACTTCACATACCTCAGTATGCGTCTCACTGCATCCAAATGCGGTTTCCGTGGAACCTGCATAAACTGACTCACCAACCCAACAGCATAGCTCAAATCTGGTCTGGTGATCGTCATGTAGATCAAACTTCCTACTATGCGTCTGTACATAGTAGGATCCTCCAAGATCTCTCCTGAATCTGCACTCAACTTGCCATTCTGATCCAATGGCACAGAAATAGGCTTACAGCCTGTCATACCATACTTGGACAACATGTCCAAGCCATACTGTCTCCGCAGTAATGCAATACCATGTGGTGACCTAATCACCTCAATGCCCAAGAAATATCTGAGCTCCCCCAGATCCTTCATCTCAAACTTTTGTCTAAGCAAGATCTTTACATCAAAGATCTCTGCATCATGGTCCCCCGTAATAATCAAGTCATCTACATAGATGACAACAAGCACAACTCCTCTATCACCATGTCTCACATACAATGAGAAATCTGCATTGGCTACATGAAAGCCAATAGTGACAAGATATTCAGAAATCTTGTCAGACCATGCTCTTGGTGCTTGCTTTAAGCCATACAAGGCTTTCTTCAACCTGCAAATATGTTCGGGGTGACCCACATCCTCATATCCAGGTGGCTGCAACATATACACCTCTTCTTGCAAATCCCCATGCAAGAATGCATTCTTTACATCCATCTGATGTAAAGACCATTGCTTTGACGCAGCCACGGCTATCACAACTCTCACCGTTGCCATCTTGGCAACTGGGCTGAAAGTTTCCTCATAATCAATCCCATATGTCTGTGCATATCCTTTGGCTACCAATCTAGCCTTGTACCTGTTTATGCTTCCATCACTGTTATGTTTAACTTTGTACACCCACTTGCATCCAATGGCTTTCTTGCCTTCAGGCAATTGCACTAAATCCCAAGTTTCATTTCCATATAGTGCATCCATCTCCTCGTCCATAGCTTTCTCCCAACACACATTTCCAACAGCCTCATCAATGCATGTGGGCTCAACAACCTGCACAACCTTTGCCATATATGCATAGTGGTGTGCCACATAACCATCATAAGTAAATCTCTGCACAGGGTTCTTCACTCTCCCTGATCTTCGCAGCTTCTCATTCATGGCTTCCATAGCCTTCTTTACACCAGGTGTTCTCATAGCTGGGATCCCAAGCTCCTCATCAAGGCTCATATCTAAGCCACTAGACTCTCCATCAACATGAGAATGCCCTGCAGAAATGTCAGGCATACCAAGGGGCTCAACCACTTTCTCTTTTCCTTTACGTGATGTAGTAATCACATTTGCAGGGCTGGTATTATGACGCAGCCTGCCACTCCATGGTCTATCAACAGACCCACTAGATGAGGACTCTCCTGGTCCACTCAAAGACTGTGATTGCTGACCTGCATTCTGTGCAACCACACTTCCACTCACATCAGCCCCAACAGCTTCTTTTTCAGCAGCATACCAGCTGCTCATCTCATCAAAGACAACATCCCTGCTTACCCTCAACTCACGTGTAGCAGGGTTATAACACCTGTATCCCTTTTGCTCAAGGGAGTATCCAATAAACACACATTTTTCAGCTTTTGGATCCAGCTTAGTTCTCAGCTCATCTGGCACATGCACATATGCAATGCATCCAAAGACTTTCAGATGAGACAAATCTGGTTTCCTGCCAGTAAACCTCTCCTCTGGAGTTACATCATGTATGGCTGCAGTTGGAGTCCTGTTCATGATGTATACTGCTGTAGAAACAGCCTCAGCCCAATAGCAATGCGGCATATTCTTCTCTTCCATCAATGCTCGCGCAATCTCAGCAATGTGCCTGTTTTTCCGCTCAGCAACTCCATTTTGCTACGGAGTGTATCTGCATGTGAACTGTCTCCGAATACCATTCTTCTTCAAAAATTCAGAGAACTCATTGGAGAAGTATTCTCCCCCTCCATCTGACCTTAGGCACTTAACATATTTCCCTGTTTGCTTTTCAACCAAAACTCTGAAATTCTGAAAGTGAGTGAACACCTCACTCTTCTCCTTCATGAAATATACCCACACTTTCCTTGTGTGGTCATCAATGAAAGTGACATAGTACCTGCAGCCTCCCATAGACACGGTCTTCGTAGGACCCCATACATCTGAATGCACAACATCTAGTGCATTTCTGCTCACATATCTGTTACGTGGAAACACATGCTTTGTTTGCTTCCCAAATTGGCATGCTTCACATATTTTCTGCATACCTTCCACTTTAAATTTTGGCAGCCCTGTCACAATTCCTTTTGTCTGCATAGACTTCAATCTCTGCACATTTACATGTCCAATTCTTTTATGCCATATGTCTGTGTCTGCAACAACTCCTGAACCATTTGCAAACATCGCAGCACTCATTTCAGGCATGTCTACATTCAACGTAAACATTCTGCCCACTCTGTTGCCTTTTGCAACCAACCTGCACTTGTCTTTAAAATCTTCAACATAACACCCATCAGGGTTAAACCGAACCTGCAAACCCTGCTCAATCATCTGGCCAACTGAAACCAGATTCTTTGTTATGTTCGGTACATGAAGTACATCTGCAAGGTACTTCACTTTGCCATCCTGCATAGACAATGGCACATCTCCAATGTGGGCAATTGGATGAGCAGTGTCATCCCCAGTTTCCACAAAACCTGGTCTTTCCGGGTTTTTCATCTCCTTGAACCACTCCCCATGACTCGTCATGTGGTTCGAAGCGCCTGAATCCACATACCATACATTATCTTTTTGTGCTGCATCAACATTTTCAGACATGGCATTCACAACATGCTGCATAACAAACAAGCTTTCATTGTCCTCATTATTTCTGCTTGAGGATGCATAGTTGTTTTGCTGCACTTTCCCATTTTGCATGTCAGCCTGCTTCTTATAACATTCTGACTGCACATGTCCTGGCTTACCACAATAGTAGCATTCACGTGCATCATTATATTGCCTTTGCCAATTTCCACGGCCTCTTTGACTCCCCCTACCTCTGAATTTGCCTCTTCCACCTGCGTGTTGTTGTTGTTGTTGATTCTGGGACTGTTGTTGTTGCTGCTGCTGCTGGCCATAATTCTGATTACCTGTTCGGCCACCTCCTTGACCGCGTCCACGGCCTCCTCTACCTCGTCCTCTTCCTGAACTCGTGTAGAAGGCCTGTTGCTCTGAACTGTTTTTGCTTTGTGAAGACTGTTGGTCTTCACCCAAGTTCTTCTCTTCGATAATCAGCATAGACACCAAATCTGTAAAGTTGGGAATGTTTTCCCGAGTCTGAATAGACGTCTTGAACGCCTTGTATTGTGGCCCGAGACCACGTAGACAGACTTCCACCTTGTCATCATCATCTACTGACACACCAATAGATGCAAGGGATTCCACAATTCCCTTTATCTTCAACGCATAGTCATTCATAGACATGCTCTTTTTCTCCACAGTATGAAGTTCATTCTTCAACTGTATCTTACGTGCCTTGGTATTTGTTTCATAAAGCTTTACCAAGGTGTCCCACGCCTCCTTGGGGGACTTGGCATCCTGAATGTGCCCAATCATGGTGTCCTGTATACTAATGGAAAGCCAATACATAACCTTCCTGGCTCCTTGGTTCCAGTCTTTAAACTCTTTCACATCTGCAGCAGTCGGATTTATATCCGGTATCTCCGGTGCCTCTTCATGCTCACCTTCTATGTAGTCCCAATAGCCTTTTCCCATCAGGAAATTCGTCAACCTGAACCTCCAAGCATGGAAGTTATTCTTATCCAGCTTCTCAGCCACAATCTGTGTTATGCCATCATTAGACATCTTGCCAAACACACAATTTTACCAGAAACTGCACTCTGGTTTTTCTGCACAAATGCTGTATTTTCTGCACAGCAGTACTATAGTACTCTCAAATGTCACAACCAGTGACTTCAATGCACATACATACACCCAATGGCAACTGTGGACCTCTTTGCAGCACCCATAGTGTCTGCACAGTCAATCTGTCTTCCTGCAGTTCGTAAAACAGAGTTCTGCAGAGAATCGATGACTTACCCGCAGTGCTCGAAATCGCGTGCTTTCTGAAAAACGGAGGTCCAGACGCGCCCGAAATGCGTTTTCGGCCCGAAAATTACAGTCCATGCAGGACTGCATGGTTGCCCTATAGCTTCACTCCCGCGAAGAAAGCTCCTCAATCGGAGATCGTTTGCCGGTGCCTCCCGTAGAGCTCCCGACAAGGGTGTAGTCACCAACACAATAGGGAAGAGTAGTTGAAGCTCTTACCCTCGTACCGCTTCCTGTGGTTCTCTTGCTTGCAGCTCAGCCCTTAGCACGAACCAGGCTCTGATACCATGAAAAGATGCAGGGGGGAAGAGAGCTTGAGCTCTTGCAAGCACACACACACACTCACAAAACCCTAATAGAGAACACACAAGGTGAGAGGCTGAAAATCTTCTTCTTCTCTACTCAACACTCAACACACCATATACAAGAATAAGAGTACACACAATATGAAAGGTACTCAACCAAATACATACACGGGTTCTCTATAGTGTGAACCTGACTAAATGAGCTGGCACTATAACTATGCCAGTCTCTAGAGTGGCTGTCACACAGCCTGTCATCCCACTGGCCGCATATCTCCCATGATCTCACCAACCATGCCAGTGGTGTAAGTGCGGGGCCTATCCCCCAGGCGGGTCATCAGTGTCCACCGCCTCACTAGAGCTCGATATCTCAACATGTGTGGGAATAGGCAATGGTTGAAGCAAACCTAGTGTCTTTTGCCTATCAAATTTCACCTTTTGAACAAGTGATACATGCACGTACATGTGCCTCTATGTTCTTCCGTATATCTGGCCAAAAGAAATACCGCTCAATCATGTACGTAGTAGGCATTATGCCTCTATGACCAGCATATGGAGGAGCATGGCACTCATCCAAAACCTTTTGCCTCATATCAGGCACCACACATAGGCAATTATCTTTCATGAGATAACCCTCTTTGATTACATAAGAGGCATGTGCATGACCAGCCATCAAATCAGCCCAAATAGTGGCAAAATTAGCATCCGTATGATACAAATCACGCATGGCAGACAAGTCCCCATTAGAGGCAACCGAGATAGCTGCTACATACGGCGTTCGTTTGACAATGCATCTGCCACTACATTCTTCTTTCATGGGGTGTGCAAGATCTGAAAATAAAACACAGAGAGGAAATTGGCCATCCTCATATGCTTCTCTGATAATTTAGTTTGGGTAAGAAAATACCTCAAACTTTGGTGATCTGTCAGTGAAATCAGCCCCAAGAAGGTAATGTTTCCATATAGTAAGTGCATGAATTACAGCCAAGAGCTCTTTCTCATAAATGCCAAGAGATAGCTTTGCATCATGCAGTCTACGGCTCTCATAAGCCACGGCATGTCTCTTGATTTAGGACAGCTCCTATGCAATTTCTAGATGCACCACATTCCAACTAGCAGGCTTCTGTAAATCCGGAATGATCAACACTGGACCATGAGTAGTTGCATCTTTCAATTTAAGGAATGCATCCCTCTCTACAATAGTCCATCTAAATGTGGCCTTCTTCTTTGTCAAATCATGAAAATGAGGCAATCCATGCAAAGTGCGGAATGAACCTACAACAGTAAGAGCATAATCCAAGAAAACTATGGATCTCGTGCAATGAACTCAATTTGGGCCAATTTCGAATTGCATCAATCTTAACAGGATCCATCCGCACTCTATCTTTGGACACTATGCCAAAGATAACGTATCTCTGACAAGAAAAACTCACTTTTCTTTGCATTTATGAAGAGTTTATGCTTACAGAATTCTTCAAAAACAATAGCCAAATGAGCTCTATGCTCTTCTTCAATCTTCGAGAAGACTAGGATGTCATCAAAGAAGACACCTATAAATTTCGTGTACCCACGGAATATGCAATCCATCATTTTATTGAATGTACCCGGGATATTCGGAAGACCAAAACGCATAACAAGATACTCATAAAGCCCAAATGCTGTCTTGAAAGCAGTTTTGTGTACATCCTCAAGCACTACATGCACTTGATGATACCCACTCTTGAGATCGATTCGACGAAAGCATGCCGATCCATCCAACTTGTCAAGGATGTCATCTATGCGTGGAATCGAAAACCGATTCTTGGTGGTAAGCTTATTCAAAGCCCTATAATCCACACACATACGAAAGGATCCATCCTTCTTTTGAACCAAGAGGATGGGTGAACAATATGGGAAAGAGCTTGGCTGAACCAAACCCTTCTCAAGAAGCTCATTTACCTACTTCATGATTTTCTCTTTTTGGGATGACAGACTAGCCTATTAGGTGGTGAGCTACCCGGCACAAGATCAATGCGATGATCTTCCGATCATACGGATAGCAACTCATTTGGTAACTCATCAGCAAAACAATCATTGTACTCTTGCAAGAATTTCAGCCTATCATTACTAAGAGTGTTTACATGTACATCATTTTCCTCAACATGATCCTGTACAAAAATCAAGTACGCAAAAACACTCTTTTCCATTACTTTCTTAATTTGTACATGAGATACAAGAGGAATGGTGTCACCCTCTTCATCAGCATCAATTACATGCTCTCGGCCTTTATGCATGAAGGTGATCTTGTTGGTCTTGTAAGCCTTGCACGGATCAATGCGTGTATGCCAAGGCTTTCCAAGCAATACATCACAACCATTCAAAGGTGCCACAAGAAAATCATCATGATCCACATAGCCTTGAATGTGTATGCGCAACTTGCCAATAATAGGCATGACGTGCACTTCTCTACCAACAAAGGCAGCCCTGCTTCAATTTGAGGACCCATGTCCTCCACTTCAATACCCAAAGCAGCTGCCATCCGTGTAGATAGATATGAAGTTCTGAGTTACACAATCATCAAACATGAACAAAGCAGGCTGATCCTTACGCTGTCCCCAAGCTTTACATACAACCCTGTCTTTGCTTTCATGTTAAGTGTTGCCCTGCACATCTGGGACCATATGTACATTGGGTTGGGCTTTGATGCATTTGCATTATCACGCTTCTTCTTGTTTGGGCATGCATTTGCAATATGCTCGGTGCTACCACAAGTAAAGTATTTCCCCTCGCTATTATATTGCTTTTTCTGCTCCAGAGTGAGACCATAGTCTCTCACTTTGAAGGGACACTTCTTGGTAGTGTTATTTTCAGCCTTTGGACCATTTTTATCTTGGTTTTGGTCCTTTTTAAGTGGCTGTTCATTATTTTGCAGGTTTTGGACAGCCCTCTCTTTGCCTTGAAATGAGGGTTTAGCCTTATTGGATCGACTCAATTTGAGTTCCAATTGCTCGGTGGCAGTGGCGGTTGCGATTAGTTGGTGTACGGTATGACCAGGATACATTTGTAGTCCCGCTTTGTACATGGGTTACAATCCTGATTGAAACCTTCTCTTTCTTTCTGCCTCGGTGACATGCATAAATGGAGACACCTCCAAAAGCACGTTCCAAAACTTTTGTACATATGCATTCATTGTTTCCCCCTCATTTGCTTCACCCAATCCCACTTCATTGTTATCTCATTCAATGCATTGGGAGGTAAGAATTGGGCATAGAACCTCTCCTTGAACTCTTCCCATGATCTAACAGGATTCAGTGAGAGCTTCTCCATGAGCCACCAATGGGTAGCAGTGCCTTTCATGAACATGCTTACATGCTAGATCATGGATTTTTGAGTGAAATCCTCATCACACTGAAAGCAATATTAAACTGGGCAATGAAAGCAAGTGCCTTTGATGCATCAAATTCCCCATGATATGAGTCAAACTTCACAGATTTGTCTTCGGCTTTGAAGTCACGATGCGTGTAACTACATCTCAACACGTTTTCCCCCATGTTTGTCCATTGGGACAGCCCCTATGACTTGGTATCACTTTAGGAGCAAAAGGTGATGCATAAGGCATAGATACATGTGCCCTGTAAAGCATGAGGCATGGCTGGCCCCTCAACATGCATTGGTGCATTTTCAGCCATAGCTTCTTCCTCAACGAGCACACTCGAAGACACGAGTGGCATGAGAGAGACGTGGAATACCTACACCAACAGAAAATTGCAGCCCATGTTGCATGTGTTGTGCATGGACATTTTCAACCGGCAATGGCATTTGACATACATTTTGACCATTGCCATAAACATTGTATCCTTCATGGACTACATAAGGTACTCTTACATGGCGTGAAGTCACTGATGGTTCCTCTCCCATAGCATGGAGATTCATCCTCTTAGACATAAGTTCTTGTTCGAGCACCTGTGGGGATTCTAAGACATGTGGGATGGTTGCCTTTTTTGCATAGGCATCCTCGGTAAGAGCCAAGTATGCACGTGCTGCATCCCTCGGTTGCATGTGCAACTCTTGAGCAATCATTGCCATTGCATGAGCGATATCAGATTCAGTTTTCTTAGATTTCGAACGGTCATGTACCAATGGATTCTCGCGGCAGTAGAGATTTAGTTCTTCTTGTTGTGCATGGAGAAGAGCCTACACACGAGTAAGTTTAGCCCTTAAGACTATGGACTCTTCTTCCTGCATCTTCTCTTTGCCACGAGACAGCTGTCCCACATATTCATGTATTGATGACCACACAAGGAAAGGTACTTCATGAAGGAGAAGGGTGAGGTGTTCACTCACTTTTAGAATTTTAGGGTTATGGTTGAAAAGCAAACAGGGAAATATGTAAAGTGCCTAAGGTCAGATGGAGGGGGAGAGTACTTCTCCAATGAGTTCTCTGAATTTTTGAAGAAAATGGTATTCAGAGACAGTTTACATGCAGATACACTCCACAGCAAAATGGAGTTGCTGAGCGAAAAAACAGGCACATTGCTGAGATTGCGTGAGCATTGATGGAAGAGAAGAATATGCCGCATAGCTATTGGGCTGAGGCTATTTCTACACAGCAGTTTACATCATGAACAGGACTCGAACTGCAGCCATACATGATGTTACTCCAGAAGAGAGGTTTACTGGCAGAAAACCTGATTTGTCTCATCTAAAAGTCTTTGGATGCATTGCATATGTGCATGTGCCAGATGAGCTGAGAACTAAGCTGGATCCAAAAGCTGAAAAATGTGTGTTTATTGGATATTCCCTTGAGCAAAAGGAATACAGGTGTTATAACCCTACTACACGTGAGTTGAGGGTAAGCAGGGATGTTGTCTTTGATGAGTTGAGGGTAAGCAGGGATGTTGTCTTTGATGAGATGAGCAGCTGGTATGCTGCTGAAAAAAAAGCTGTTGGGGCTGATGTGAGTGGAAATGTGGTAGCACAAAATGCAAGTCAGCAATCACAATCTTTGAGTGGACCAGGAGAGTCCTCATCTAGTGGTTCAGTTTGATAGACCATGGAGTGGCAGGCTGCGTCATAATACCAGTCCTGCAAATGTGATTAGTATATCACGTAAAAGAAAAGAGAAAGTGGTTGAGCCCCTTAATATGCCTGACATTTCTGCAGGGCATTCTCATGTTAATGGAGAGTCTAGTGGCTCAGAGATGAGCCTCGATGAGGAGCTTGGGATCCCAGAACACCTGGTGTAAAGAAGGCTATGGAAGCCATGAATGAAAAGCTGCGAAGATCTGGGAGAGTGAAGAACCCTATGCAGAGGTTTACCTATGATGGTTATGTGGCACATCACTATGCATACATGGCAAAGGTTGTGCAAGTTGTAGAGCCCACATGCATTGATGAGGCTGTTGGAAATGTGTGTTGGGAGAAAGCTATGGATTGGAAGATGGATGCACTATATGGAAATGAGACTTGGGATTTAGTGCAATTGCCTAAAAAGGCAAGAAAGCCATTGGATGCAAGTGGGTGTACAAAGTAAAACATAAGAGTGATGGAAGCATAAGCAGGTACAAGGCTAGATTGGTAGGATTATGAGGAAACTTTCAGCCCAGTTGCCAAGATGGCAACAGTGAGAGTTGTGATAGCAATGGCTGCATCAAAGAAATGGTCTTTATATCAAATGGATGTAAAGAATGCATTCTTGCATGGGGATTTGTAGGAAGAGGTGTATATGTTGCAGCCACTTGGTTATGAGGATGTGAGTCACCCCGAGCATGTTTACAGGTTGAAGAAAGCCTTATATGGCTTAAAACAAGCACCAAGAGCATGGTCTGACAAGATTTTTGAATATCTTGTCACTATTGGCTTTCATGTAGCCAATGCAGATTTCTCGCTATATGTGAGACACGATGATAGAGGGATTGTTCTTGTTGTCATCTATGTAGATGACTTGATCATTATTACGGGGGACCATGATGTAGAGATCTTTGATGTAAAGATCTTGCTTACACAGAAGTTTGAGATGAAGGATCTGGGGGAGCTCAGATATTTCTTGGGCATTGAGGTGATTAGGTCACCACATGGTATTGGATTACTGCAGAGACAGTATGGCTTGGACATGTTATCCATGGAAGCCTATCTCAATGCCATTGGATCAGAATGGCAAGTTGAGTGCAGATTCAGGAGAGATTTTGGAGGATCCTACTATGTATAGGTGCATAGCAGGAAGCTTGATCTACATGACAATCACCAGGCCAGATTTGAGCTATGCTGTTAGGTTGGTGAGTCAGTTTATGCAGGTTCCTCGGAAGCCGCACTTGGATGCATTGAGACGCATACTGAAGTATGTGAGGTCTACTTTGCATTGTGGACTATTTTATGAAACTGGGACAGAGATATGTGTACATGGGTACACAGATGCTGATTGGGCTGGTAGTATCTCAGATAGAAGATCTACTAGTGGGTACAGAGATATGTGTACATGGGTACACAGATGCTGATTGGGCTGGTAGTATCTCAAATAGAAGATCTACTAGTGGTTTCATGTTTTCTTTAGGGAGTGCTGCTGTGACTTGGAGCAGCAAGAAGCAACCTACGGTTGCTCTATCAAGTACTCAGAGGGTGAGTGGCAGCATGTGAGGTAGCTTGGTTGAGAAAGCTACTTGCAGATTTGGGTCTATCAATGGGGATAGACAAGTTGTCATTTTCTGTGACAACATTAGCAATATACAGTTGGCCAGGAACCTAGTTTTTCATGCTTGCACGAAGCATATAGAGGTCCACTACCATTTTGTCAGAGAGAAGGTCTTGGTGGCAGGAGAGGTTGACCTTGTTTATGTCAACACACAGGATCAGGTAGCTGACATCTTCACCAAAGCATTGGGTACTACAGAGAAGCTCCGTAGATTCAGGGCTTTGCTTGGTGTACATGAGATGGAGTTGAGCTCGAGAGGGAGTGTTGAGATATCGAGCTCATCTAGTGAGGTAGTGGACACTGATGACCCGCCTGGGGGATAGGCCCCACACTTACACCACTGGCATGGTTGGTGAGATCATGGATGATATGCGGCCAGTGGGATGATAGGCTGTGTGAGAGCCATTCTAGAGACTGGCATAGTTATAGCGCTAGCTCATTTAGTTGGGTTCACACTATAGAGAACCCTATTATGTATTTGGTTGAGTACCTTTCATATGTGAGTACTCTTATCTTTGTATATGGTTGAGTATTTGGTTGAGTACCTTTCATATGTGAGTACTCTTATCTTTGTATATGGTGTGTGTTGAGTGAAGAAGAAGAAGATTTTCAGCCTCTCACCTTGTGTGTTCTCTATTAGGGTTTTGTGAGTGTGTGTGTGCTTGCAAGAGCTCAAGCTCTCTTCTCCCCTGCATCTTTTCACCCATCACTCTTCTAGGGACAGCCTATAAGATCTTGGCCAAGGCCATCAGCATGAGACTTCAACCTTTTCTTCTAGACATGATCCACGACACTCAGATTGGCTTTGTTCAGGATGGAGCATTCTGGACATCATCTTTACCTTCTGGAAGGCGATAGCTTCGACCACGATGCGGCAATAAGACCTCATTGTTCTACTCCTCGACTTTAAGAAAGCTTATGATAGTGGATTGGAGCTTTCTGGAGGGCACAATGAGCAAGATAGGAATCCCGATGGAGTGGATTCATGGAGTCTCAAGACTTTACTCAACCACACAGCCAGGTTCTCATTCAAGGAGCCCGTGGGGATAGTTTCCTCTTTCCTACTCGGTTAGAAAAAGACTATCCTCTGGCACCATACCTCTTCCTATTTGTTGCCGAGGCCATGAGTGGTTTTCTCTCCGCCTAGGAGACTAGGCTTCAGGGATTGCATCTTCCCCTCCGCACGTAGGAGCAACTGTTGGACTCAGCATTTGTAGACGACACAACAGCTTTCCTTGCAAGAGATGTGGGGAATCTCCAGAGATTTGCGAAGGCGATCAAGATTTTCTATCGCGTATCAGGAGCGCAGATCAACTGGCACAAGCCGTGTGGTTTTTGGGTAGGTTCAGCACCCACGCCGCGACTTGGCAACCAATTGAGGCTTTCTAGTGGATCCTAAGGGTGGCACTCCAGTTTGTTATCTCGATTGCCAGGTTGGCATTGATATCTCTCCCGAGCAGCAGCTTGCCTTGCCTCTTCTAAGTATTCAGAAGAAGCTTTTATATTGGAACTCGGCGAGGCTCTCCCTAGAAGGCAGAGTGGTGGTGGCGAACCAGGTACTTCTAGCCACAATGTGGTACATCACTTTGTGATGGGACTTTTCTCGGGCACGTATTGGCCAGGTACAATGATTGATCCGAAACTTCTTATATGCTGGCAGTGATGGGAGGCCACCAGCCAAGGCCAAGGTGGCATGGAGAGTGATCATTCAGCCACGTCACAAAGGGGGGCTAGGCCATATTGACCCTGCTATCCATAGCCGTCGTGGGCAAGCTGATTGTTAGAGGACTCCTTCCCGATGGTGAGCCCTGGAAGTATTTCCTATTCGCTCGGATTTCAGCCCGCACTCTGAGCCTTGGGGGCCCTTGGTCGTAGAGTACTAGATGGATCTTCACAGAGATGCAAGCATGTGGTTTTAGCCCAACTTTTGAGGACAAATTTGCAGCCAATTTACTTCGTGCTTCGGATCATCTCACGCCAACCCTCAGACAGATAGTTCCAGTTCCCTCACACAGGAGCGGCTTCGACAGCCTTTGGTCTGGAACCCCTTGATCCGTTTTCCCAGTGGTGGCCACATGTTAGGGGCCCGACCATATGTATCTTGGGGCGACTTGAGCATGGGACTAGCCAGGTATCTTGAAGATTGGATCACACACACGCAATTACCCCCGGAGGTGTATGAGAAAGGCCTGGCAAGGATCCGGGGTAGGGATAGGCTCAACATTGACATTGACTTAGCTATCCCTCAAGAGTGGCTGACTGCTATTCCAGACCGACCCCTGCCCCCCAGTGTGGCTAGGCGTGTTTACCAAACACAATATTCTCGTGGCAGTCCACGGAGCAGATGAGGACAGTGGTCTACTCACTTTTTCTATTGCATCCCATGGTAGACTAGAGAGATCAGAACTTCCCTTCGTAGTGTTTCCCAATGGGTTTTTCTGCGCCTATCCCAACCGTAGTCACATGAAAAAGCGTTTCTGGAGTGAGAAACTCCGAAACCCCAAAATGTTTCAAAACGTTTCAGAAACTCTTGATTTTTTTGGTTTCTCAAAGTTAAAAGTTTCTATTTTTAAGAACTTTAGCAATGCAAAATTATATATAAAAAATCCGAAACCTCAGCGTTTCTTAGCCGAAGGCCGAAATGTTTTGCCCCGAAACCTCAAAAACCCCGACATGTTTCTGGTGACTATGATCCCAACCTCATCCAATCTTACTTTCAAACGTAGGCTAGTTGATATGACACAATTGAGGACAGTTGCTATCCTAGGCCAGAAGGAATGTCACGGATTGTTCGTCCGTCCCTCTGTGGTTAATTGGGGACACCTAATTACCACTATGTTCGTAGCATGGCACTTGGGTGATTCCGAATATTCCATGTATAAGATATATGAATTTAGGGATGAATGGAACTAAGTGTTGGATATAATGCTTATGTGTTGTTGTGTAATTTTAGCAAGTGTTGCTAATGTGAAATGTGTTTGAATGGGCAACCTATAGGTTGGTGAGATTGACGAATCTTGCACTCGTAAGCCGATATATCTGGGACATGATGGCGATGATTTGGCATGAGCAATTAACGAGAAGATTCTCATTTTTAGTATTTTGGCTTTAGTGGGATAGCCAATGATTTTGGTATTTTGGCCGTAGTGCTCCCGTAGTGTTGACTACGAAATATTTTGTATTATTGTTGGCCGCCCACTTTTGTTACACATGATTGTGGACCTATTAATTTTGTTGCACGTGAATTAGCCCTTGGGATTCTTTATACATTTTTTCTTTAGTGGTTTAGATAGGAAGAATTTATCTAAGCTTTTGGTAAAAGCAACTCCTATTTTTGTTAAGGGCAATCCCATGCATAAGCCTGCAACTATTTTTGACATGTGGACCTATCAATTTTGTTGCACGTGAATTACCCCTTGGGATTCTTTATGCATTTTTTTTCTTTAGTGGTTTAGATAGGAAGAATTTATCTAAGTTTTTGGTAAAAGCAACTCCTATTTTTGTTAAGGGCAAGCCCATGCAAAAGCGTGCAACTATTTTTGACATGTGGGCTATTTTCATGAATAAAGACATAAATACCCAAGAAGTGGGAGGATCCCGACACTTCTTGGGAAGGGATGGGAGAGATTGCACACCCAATACTCTGTTGAAGGTGATGTAAGAAGTGGGAGGATCCCGACACTTCTTGGGAAGGGATGGGAGAGATTGCACACCCAATACTCTGTTGAAGGTGATGTCTACTATATCTCTTGTTTTTATGTTAGTTTATGCTCAATTTTGCTAAGTTGGCTCAATTCTATGGTTTAGTCTTTGTTGTATATGTGAGTTTTGTATTATTCTTCAAAAAGTATTTGAGGTCCCGTGTCACATTCCTCTAGAGATACCGCACTACCAATACATCTTCGGAGGTGCTAGATAAACTTCGATCTCTTTGGTAGAAAAAGTTGCCAGAGAAGGATTATGCAACAAAATTCCGCACTCTCCGCGGCGGGGATGGGTGGATGCGGCCAATAATGAAGTTACCGGTGGATGGTTTGTACACGGCCTACAACCAAAGCTCCGACAAGCATTGGCCTCAAAAGATTTGGCCAATATTGCATTTGATGACCTGGTGGAGATAGCAGTTTGTTCTGAATGGGCATTGGTAGTGGATATATATACCAAGGAAAGCATCGATAGCACCAACAAAATAAGAAAAAGGCACACGAGTCGTATGAATCCTAACTACACTAAGTATGTTAAGGAGGAAATTGATAAATTATTACAAGTTGAGTTCATCTACCGGGTGGATAAAGCCAGCTGGCTATCTCCAATTGTCATTGTATCCAAAAAGAATGGTAAATTAAGAGTTTGTATAGATAATAGGCCAAATCCTTTCTCGTTACCCTTTAAGGATTCTCTGTTAGATGTAGTGGCAAGTTATGAGATATACTTTTTTGATGGATTCAGTGGATACAACCAAGTCTTGATGGCTTCGGAGGATCAAGAAAAGACATCTTTTGTGACTAAATGGGAGGTGTTTGCTTAAATTGTAATGACCTTTAGATTTAAGAATGCCCCAACAACCTTTCAATGGATGGTGCAAGAGATCTTTGACGAATACTTAACAAGTTTCGTGAGGGTATTCCTGGATGACTTTAGTGTTTTCGGAAAGGAGACCATGCACCTGTTGCATCTAAAGTTATGCCTGGAAAAATGCTGGAAAGCCTGACTAAGTTTAAATCCATCTAAGTGTGCATTTGCAGTTAATGTCGGAATCCTTCTTGTTTATTATGCCATTCGGCTCCTTTCCCATGCGGAAAAGAATTATTCCACTACTGAGAGAGAAGCCCTGGGAATGATTTATTATGTGAACAAATTCAGGCATTATCTGTTAAGAAATGCATTCACATTTCATGTGGATCATCAGGCTTTATTATATGTAATCAATAAGCCTAACTTAACGGGTAAATTATCCCAGTGGATGCTCCTCCTCAAGGAATTTACTTTCCAGATCCGCCATACCCCGAAAAGGAACACTGGCCGACTTCTTGTTAAGGATTGAAACTGGTGTACCTGATTCATTCCCTGATGTAGATCTTTTCTCAACCGAGGTAGTTCCGTCTCCTTCAGATTGGTATGATAAAATGTTCATATTTCTGACAAAAAGGAATTTTTCGCCAAACCTGTCCCACGACCAATCGAAACGGCTGGCACCAAGAAGTAAAACCTTCATAATGATCGTCGGATAAAAGGTGCATTCATCAAGTTCTCTGTAGATGTGTGCCGTCACAATGCACATAAGCAGCCAACAATTTTGGCAAGCGGAAGCTCACCAAGGGATTTGTTCCACAGGAACACTCACGGGAACACGGATTGTGGAAGGAGGCCGAAAGCAATTAATGCAAGAGAGCGGGATTGTAGCCATGGGAACATAAAGACGCACATAATTTTTCCATATTTTTGTGCCGAAGTGCAATGTAAATCGTTTTAGGCCAATGTGGGTTCTAAATGAGAGTTCTAAGTGTATTAAGCAAGGCTCACTTATGGGGTTGCCCGCCCATGTGTGAAAGAGGCCTAGGATTAGGGTTAGTGATATCTCCACAAAAGAGAGGTTAGCTAAAGAAAGTGGACGTTTTTGGCCATTCTCATAAGCTATTGAGTGAAGCTCTTGAGCTCTCAAGCTATGGCAACTCTCTAACTCTCTCTCTATTGTACTCTAATGAGCATCAAGCTCCAATGAGTATAGCTCCACTTCATTCTCTTAATCTGTTTTAGTATCATTGAAGTAGATTAATCTATGATTAGTTGAATGCTTCTTTCTTTCTCTTGTGTATGCTGCATGCTTGTAGTGTGTGTGTGTGTAGTCTCCATTGATGCAAGCTCTTGCCCACTTCATTGGCAATGAGTTATTCATGGATAGACTCTCTCTATGAGCTTGTGGGTTTGTGAATGTTACATTCTATGCTTACTTAAGCTTGTGGATTAGTAGATGCACGCTTATGGGTTTGCTGGCATGAGGGAAAGCTAAGATTTAATCAATGTTTGAATGGGATTAAGAGATTGCCATGCATTGCTTGTTCTCTTGATTAGTGTAGTAGGTTTAAGGGATTGAGAGATTGATTGAGGTGATTGAATGGTTGAATCGTCAAGTGGTGGTTCGTGTATATGAGCTCTTCCTCATGGGATAAGCCTTCATGCACTAATCGGGTCGAGTCCTCGGATTGACATTGTGTTTCTTAACACATTTGTTGATCGGTAGTACTCTATGAGCACTATATTGCACGATAGAGAGAACCACTCTACAATGGCGCCGCACCCTCCATGCATAGAAGGTTGACAAAGGAGATGGATATGGGTATCGTGCAAAATAATTCCTTTATGCATCTTTCTATGCATAAAAATCAATTTTGATGAGAATAACACTTTTGAAATAAAAATAATTTCTTTATGAATCTTTCTATGCATAAAAAACAATTCTTGATGAGAATAACACTTTTGAAATAAAAATAATTCCTTTATGCATCTTTCTATGCATAAAAATCAATTTTGATGATAATAACACTTTAGAAATAAAAAAAAATTTCTTTATGCATCTTTCTATGCATAAAAATCAATTTTGAAGAGAATAACACTTTTGAAATAAAATAATTCCTTTATGCATCTTTCTATGCATAAAAATCAATTTTGAAGAGAATAACACTTTTAAAATAAAAATAATTCCTTTATGCATCTTTCTATGCATAAAAATCAATTTTAATGAGAATAACACTTTTAAAATAAAATAATTTCTTTATGAATCTTTCTATGCATAAAGATCAATTTTAATAATTAATATCAGTGATATTGATGCATATTCATAGGTGAATATATACATGGAGTAATCAGAATATTTCTTTTAGATGCAAAAATGGTGGGAATTACTCTTTTGGAATAACATAAAAATAAACTTTCTTTTCCATAAAATTCTAGAAAATTTTGCCATAACCTCCTTTGTATGGCTGACCATTTCTCATTTTTATCATTCTTTAATTCACTTAAATTAACCCAAATTAGATTCATAGAACTCTAATCTACACAATTCTCTAATTCAAGAGAGTAAACAATAAGAAGAGTTTAATTAATCCATTAGTTAATATTAAGAAAGGCTGAAATGTAAAGAAGCGAAGGGGGTGGCCTTCAATCAAGGCATAGCATTTGAATTTAATTCAATTTACTGTAAAACATAAAAATCAAGAAACAAGTAAGAAAATTAACACATAGAGCTTGTAAGCTCTCCTTTGGCTTGAGGAATGAGGGTTCTACTCTTGTTTGTAAATGGCTCAGGTTAGGAGCAAACTAATTCTAGAATTTTTCAGATTAGTTTGGTCAATTTTTGACCATTTTTGGGTCAGTTTAGCTTACTTTTTGGATCTAGTTGAAACAGGAGAGAGGAGAGAGAAAAATATCTCATTATTTTTTAATCTCCTCCCTACATTTGGATTAATCTTATTGGTCCATAGGAACCTTAATTGGACCATAATCTAAAAATTTCTGAAAATCTGGACCTTTAAGCTAAGGTCCTTTATACCTATTTTCAATTAATTACAATTGCACATTGAAAAGTTCTTTTTGAATTTCTGTTTCAAGAGAAAGCATTTTAGACACTAGGAGGATTTTTATATCCAAAAATATCTCAATTTTGAATTACCTCCCTCTAGACATTTTCTCTCTCTAGGCCAAATAGGGTAAAACAGGATCTTTCTTTTATTTCAGAGAGGGACATAATTATAAGATCAGAAGGGGAGATTCTTATACCTGCACACCTCAAAAGATGGAGGGAGGAATCTTACATCCTACCCCACTTAAAAAACACGAGATGTCCTCATCTCGCAAACTAGAGGACAACTCTTCCCCTTAAGATCTAACTGATTCTGGGGTTCCTTATAGTCTGGTGAACCCAACAAAATCATGGGATAAAGATCCCTTATATAGAATTCATCTTCAGATAACAATTCTTTCAAATCATATCATTCATTTTTTTAACACAATAATGGTCCATTGGACCGAAATCTCCATCTGAACAGTTCTCCATGGGAATTTTCAATTATACATATTTTTAATTTGACATCCCTTAACTTGATCCATTGGGTCAAGTGTTAACAGTAGCAATCTGTCAGCACAGTCCACTAATCTCATAGTGATTTGCTGAAGTCATTATTGCCATTCCAGTTTACGAACATCATCACAGGGAGGAATCATCATTTTCAATCAGAATCCAAATCAACTCATCAGTTCTCAACCAGAGTTTTTAAAATAATATCAACCACATTCAAATTCATCATCTGGATAGCATTTTTGCTTATAATTTCAAGTCTTAGATTTACTCGTATATACTGCTAGTAAAGAACTGTAGTTATACCCTCGATATATACAGGTAGTAATAACGATCCTTGGAATTGAAAGGTAAATACCATCATGTCTAGGCCTCAAGCAAGTCAGTGATTCCATGCAATTGCAGCACTTCCATCTGAAGACCCAATTACTAATTTATGAATTTCAGTCTGAATATTAATTTGTATGAATTTCATCACACAATTATAACCTTTTATTGCTACTTCATAAATTTTTGATATTTTTGGCTTCTCGGTTGATCCACATTAGCCAACTTGCTCTGATACCAGAGCTGAAAGATCCATGTCCCCTCCACGCAACGAATTCAAGGGTGCTAGCAGCGGACGTAGCACTTCTTATGCGGGGTAGGGTCCCTCACTCGGGGCCTCGCCCATGGATATCCGGACAAGAGACTAATCCTTCGGTTATTCCAAAACTGAACCCTAAAAAACTTCCCTCGCCCGGAAAGCACGGGCGATTCCTCCAGGATATTTTTACTCTAATGTAATCAAAAGAATTAACTGACTAAACTGATCTGACCAAACCCGTAAGTCCCATGTCAGATCAAGGAAAAGATTGCACTTGGATCCTAGAGACCAATGCTTTTTTCCTCATTGAGAGGCACAGCCATTGATTCTTTTCCATAGAACAATTTTTATCCGAGATTTACTTCATCCATCGTACCATAACAAAATTGAGTCTCATTTTAGGGATCCATCAGTCAACCCTAACCCCATCCAATCCCGTGGGTTAGTCAACCACTGTAGTGATGGGATCCAATTAAGAATTTGGTTATGTTTTGTCCCGAGGAGTACCAAGGAAAAGAGTTCCCAGGCCCCCTATAGCCGGATATTCATGCAAACTTAGAACTAGTCACACCACTTACACACCTAATATGAAATTACCTTTTTCACAGATTAAGCTATCTTTAAAATAATCTTTTAATGAAACAATAGTATCACTAATCATAAACTTCCAAAATATCCGGTTGAATCCTAATTTCTAATTTTTCCTTCATCAATGTACCTATGGCATCATTGGCAACCAGAACGCTCACCACCTGTCCACTCAGGGTCCTTTTCGATAGTTCCTAGCTCATAGTAACCGGTAATATTTTCACTTATAAGAATCAAAATGGAATCTCCATTGAAGATCAACAAGATCAACCAACAGATCCATATAAAAGAGCCATGGACTCATCCGTTTTGAGGACCAGCAAGGTCAATCAACCAACAGATCCATATAAAAGAGCCATGGACTCATCCGTTTTGAGGACCAGCAAGGTCAATCAACCAGATCCATGCCCAAATTAAGAAAACAACTCTTACTCCTTGTTCCAATATCTTCCCTGATGCACGTGTGGGTATCTTCAGCGACCCAGAGCCCCAGCACTGTATGGTTAGCACCCTGTAGGATCCTTCGCAGATCACCTAGCGCTTCACTCATAATAGACCGCTTCCTTGGTCCCTCATCCACTGTACCGGAAGCTCACCATTTAAATCAAACCGAGGCCTCGACCGACCTTGCTACTACGCGAGATGTCCTCCATTGACTCTCCGTCTGTTGCAACTTTATCAGATTGGATCTCCACGACCTTATTCACAAGACGGTCAAAATGCTTCCCCAACATTCTTGACATAAAACAGTCATTTAAAAACACGTCATAAATACAGTTTCTATAACGGACTCTCGTCTTTCTATATTGTTCCACATCAATCCTCATTTATTTCATATGTATTCCCATTCTCATCACATCATTTTCCATCTCATCACATCTTTTCTCATTTATCCACATCAGATCTCATCCACTCGCATCTACCCATATCCACATCTCATCACATCATATTCGTTCATATCACACATCACATCTATCTCCATTTACATCACATCACATTCATTCATATCCATCACATTCATTTGTTCATATCCACCACATACATTCTCATAACCATCCCATCACATACATTCTATCCACGTTATATCACATCACTTCTATCCATATCATATCTCATTCATACACATCTCATCTCATTCATCCACATCCATCCAATTGTTCACATGTACGACTTCTCACATCTATCCATACATTCATATCTATCACTTCACATCCACATATATTCATGTCACATCACATCACATTCTTTCACATACACATCTATATCCATTCTTTCACATACATCCACATCCATTCTTTCATATACTCATTCACATCCATTCTTCAAATACACATTCACATCCATTTTCATCACATACATTAACATCCATTCTTTCACATACTCATTCATATCCATTCTTCACATACACATTCACATCCATTTTCATCACATACATTCACATCCATTCTTTCACATACTCATTCACATACACATTCACATCCATTCTTTCACATACATCAACTCACATCCCATATAATTCATTTACATCCTCATTCACATGATATCACATCGCATCCATTCATTTACATCTATCTGATTCATATCACATCTCCTCACATCTATTCACCTCACATCTCATCACCTCTATTCATAGAATTAAAACATAGAATTTAAGAGAATTCTAATTTTGATATAAAAAATTTTCATACATCTATTTATGTATAAAAATCAATTCTAATGGGAATAACACTTTTAAAATAAAAATAATTCCTTTATGCATTTTTCTATGCATTAAAATCAATTTTAATGAGAATAACACTTTTGAAATAAAAATACTTCCTTTACGCATCTTTATATGCATAAAAATCAATTTTGATGAGAATAACACTTTTGAAATAAAAATACTTTCTTTATACATCTTTCTATGCATAAAAATCAATTTTGATGAGAATAACACTTTTGAATAATTCCTTTATGCATCTTTCTATGCATAAAAATTAATTTTTATGAGAATAACACTTTTGAAATAAAATACTTCCTTTATGTATCTTCCTATGCATAAAAATCAATTTTGATGAGAATAACACTTTTGAAATAAAATACTTCCTTTATGCATCTTTCTATGCACAAAATTCAATTTTAAAGAGAATAACACTTTTGAAATAAAAATAATTCCTTTATGCATCTTTCTATGCATAAAAATCAATTTTAATGAGAATAAAACTTTTGAAATAAAATAATTCCTTTATGCATCTTTCTATGCATAAAAATCAATTTTAATAATAATATCAGTGATATCCATGCATATTCATAGGTGAATATGTACATGGAGTAATCAGAATATTTCTTTTAGACGCAAAAATGGTGGGAATTACTCTTTTGAAATAACATAAAAATAAACTTTCTTTTCCACAAAATTCTAGAAAATTTTGCCATAATCTCCTTTGTATGGATGATCATTTCTCATTTTTATCATTCTTTAATTGACTTAAATTAACCCAAATTAGATTCACAGAACTCTAATCTACACAATTCTCTAAATTCAAGAGAGTAAACAATAAGAAGAGTTTAATTAATCCATTAGTTAATCTTTCTAGGATTAAGAAAGACTAGAATGTAAAGAAGAGAAGGGGGTGGTCTTTTCATCAAGGCATAGCATTTGAATTTAATTCAATTTACTGCAAAACATAAAAATCAAGAAAACCATCGATTTAAAATTAAACAAGTAAGAAAATTAACACATAGAGCTTGTAAGCTCTCCTTTGGCTTGAGGGATTGAGGGTTCTACTCTTGTTTGAAGCAAGAGTGGCCACCAATTCACTTTGGAGAGGATTAGGCCAAAAATAATTGAATTATTAAAAAATTTAATGTAAATGGCTCAGGACAGGAGCAGAGTAACAATGCATAAACACCATTAAGCTTTTACAAAGGGGGATGCTTCTATTTATAGGAAAAAGTGAGCCTCTAACCAAGCAAACTAATTTTAGAATTTTCTAGATCAGTTTGGTCAATTTTTGACCATTTTTGGGTCAGTTTAGCTTACTTTTTGGATCTAGTTGAAACAGGAGAGATGAAAATATCTCATTATTTTTTTAGTTTAAAACTCCTCCACACGTGAAATAGACACCTCCTTCATGAGGGCAGATCCCCACACTGAGGTGTCAAAAATGCATCATTTCTTCTAAATTCTCTTAATTTTTAACTAATAAACCTTGTACTCAGTCAACTCTTCATCTTATGTGAGCATTTACTCATTTTTGGGGGTTTTTCTTTTATTCTTCAATTTATCTCCTCCCTATATTTGGATTAATCTTATTGTTCCATAGGAACCTTAATTGGACCATAGTGTAAATTTTTTTGAAAATCTGGACCCTTGGCTAAGGTCCTTTATAACTATTTTCAATTAATTCCAATTGTACATTGAAAAGTTCTTTTTGAATTTCTGTTTCAGGGGAAACCATTTTAGACACTAGGAGGATTTTTTATATCCAAAAATATCTCAATTTTGAATTACCTCCCTCTAGATATTTTCTCTCTCCAAGCCAAAACAGGGTAAAACAAAATCTTTCTTTTATTTCAGAGAGGGGCATAATTATAAGATCAGAAGGGGAGGTTCTTATACCTGCACACCTCAAAAGCTAGAGGGAGGAATCTTACGTCCTACCCCACTTAAAAACTCGAGATGTCCTCATCTCGCAAACTAGAGGACAACTCTTTCCCTTAAGATCCAACTGATTCTATGGTTCCTTATAGTCTGGTGGACCCAATAGAATCCTAGGATAAAGATCCCTTATATAGAACTCATCATTAGATAACAATTCTTTCAGATCATATCATTCATTTCTTTAACACAATAATGGCCAATAGACCAAAATTTTCATTTGAACAGTCCTCCATGGGAATTTTTAATTATACAGATTTTTAATTTGACATCTCTTAACTTGATCCACTAGGTCAAGTGTTAACAGTAGCAATCTGTCAGCACAATCCTCTAATCTCATAGTGATTTGCTGAAGTCATTATCGCCATTCCAGTTAACGAACATCATCACAGGGACTCGTCCCATTCATCCTCATTGTGGTTTTGCTCAACTAGTCGCTTTTCAACCAAAACTCAGGAATCATCATTTTTAATCAGAATCCAAATCAACTCATCAGTTCTCAACCAGAGTTTTTAAAATCATATCAATCATGTTCGAATTCATCATCTAGATAGCCATTTTTGCTTCTTATAATTTCAAGTCTTAGATCTACTCGTATATACTGCCAATAAAGAGATCCAGTTATACCCTCGATATATACGGGTAGTCACGGTCCTTGGAATTATAAGGTAAATACCATCATGTCTAGGTCTTAAGCAAGTTAGCAATTCCACGCAATTGCGATACTTCCATCTGAAGACCCAATTACTAATTTATGATTTTCAGTCTAAATATCAATTTGTATGAATTTCATCACACAATTACAACCTTTTACTGCTACTTCATAAATTTTTGACATTTTTGGCTTCTCGGTTGATCCACATTAGCCAGTTTGCTCTGATACCAGCTGAAAGATCCCTGTCTCCTCCATGCAACGAATTGAGGGGTGCTAGCAGCGGAAGTAGCACTTCTTACGCAGGGCAGGGTCCCTCACTCGGGGCCTCGCCCATGGATATCCGGACAAGAGACTAATCCCTTGGTTATTCCAAAATCAAACCGGGAAAAACTTTCCTCGCCCGGAAAGCATGGGCGATTTCTCTAAGATATTTTTACTCTAACGTAGTCAAAAGCCTTAACTAACTGAACTGATCTGACCGAACCCGCAAGTCCCATAGTCAGATCAAGGAAAAGATTGCAGTTGAATCCTAGAGACCAATGCTTTTTTCCTCATTGAGAGGCACAGCCGTTGGTTCTTTTCCATATAACAATTTTTATCCGGGATTTACTTCATCTATCGTACCATAACATAATTGAGTCTCATTTTAGGGATCCATTAGTCTGACCCCATCCAATCCCATGGGTTAGCCAACCACCCAACCAATGTAGTGATGGGATCAAATTAAGAATTTGGTTAGGTTTTGTCCTGGGTACCAGGGAAAAGAGTTCCCAGGCCCCCTAACCGGATATTCATGCAAACTTAGAACTAGTCACACCACTTACACCCAATATGAAATTGCCTTTTTCACAGATTCAACTGTCGTTAAAACAATCTTTTAATGAAACAATAGTATCACTGATCATAAACTTCCAAAATTGAGGAAATCAAACTCAGTGACTCTTTTCATGATGCATCTACTAGCCATGATGATCATGGCAGGAATCGGGCTTTCTATTCACAAAGGGGATTTAGAGGCAAGGGGAGATTTGCATCATGAGGTCTTGGAGTTGGTCATGGATTGTAGGAGAAGTCACCACCCACAACAGAATTTTCAGCCTTCATATGGTGCTAGAGGTGTTCGTGGATATACACCTCAAAGAGATAGAGGTAATTCTCGTGGAAGAGGACGTTGGCAAGGCCAACAAGCATCTATGCAAAATGTGGAATGCCATTACTATGGAAAGTTTGGTCATATGGTACGTGACTACTACCGCAAACAAAATGATTTGAGAGGGGGTAGAACATAACATGGTGGGAATTAAATAAATAGTGGAAATTTTGGAGCACAACATGATGGAAATCATGCAAATAGTGGAAATTTTGCATCAAGCAATCATGATGGTAGTGCAAATCACTTGTTTGCCAACTTCAAAGGTTTTGCAGAGAAGTAGTATGGCTGTTGGATAAAATGTTTGAGGATAGATGGAGGTGGTGAATACACCTCACATGCTTTTGAGAACTTCTTGAGAAAGAATGGCATAAGAAGATAGCTAACTTGGAGGTACACACCTCAGCAAAATGGTGTTGTTGAGAAAAATAGAGTCATTGGTGATGTGGCTAGGGCAATGCCTAATGAAAAGAGCATGCCAGACTATTATTGGGCAGAAGCATGTGCCATAGCAGTGTATGTACTTAATAAGATACCCACATCTGCCATACATGGAAGTACGCCAGAGATGCATCTTATGGGTTTTAGGCCAACCATTGGACACCTTAAAGTGTTTGGTAGCATATCTTATGTGCATGTGCCAAATGAGAGAAGGAAGAAGCTAGATCCTAAGGCAGAACAGTGCATTTTTGTTGGGTATGTAGCACAAGATCAAGCTCCCACCTCGATGGAATAGTCGAGAATCACTCAAGAAAGATGGCGAGTTCAAAAGATGCACAACACGGGGGCGAATGCAAACGAACACAAAATGAAAACAAAAACCAACAAACAAACAATCAAAAAAGAAAAAAAAATAAAAACAATGATCAAGCTCCCACCTCGAAGGAATAGTCGAGAATCGCTCAAGAAAGATGGCGAGGTCAAAAGATGCACACGGGGGCGAATGCAAACGATCACTCCACGCACACGAGGGAGTGACACAAACATTTTCATTTCCTCTTCATCCTTGTTGGGATCTCCCTCCGAGGGTTGGCATATTTGTATAGAGGTGGTTCGCTCTATTTTGTAACTGAATCGTTACCAAACAACTACCCCTCCATGGGATGTGCTTTCCATGTTCTCAGATTAATCTTTAAGATTTGTGAATCCCTATGTACATACACCAGATCCAAGTCCCAATCATGCACCAATTTGGATTCTCTCATGAAGGGTCTCCCCAATATTATGTCATATGTGTCAGGTTGGCGCAGGAAGTCATGACCACGAATGTATGATGATAGAATCGAAACATAAAAAGTCTAAATTTAACATTCTCTAGAAGCTAAATGGGCCTCAAAGATGTTTCGTCAGCCATTTTAATGATCAGATCTGCTTTTTTTAGTTCGGGTTTCCCCCAGTTTTCCTAGCAATGTTTGGTAATGATGCTAACCCCTGCCCCACCATCTAAGATAGCCAGTGCTGCCTGGCTGCTGGTACCCATTATGATGAATTGGAATGGTAGCATTTGTGTCATCACTTTCGTAATACCGTCCCAATTGGTTAACTGGTATCTTAATGACTCGGGTTTCCCTTGTATGCCTCACATTCTTTCTGAGACGTGGCAGAGTCTCATCTATAGTATCGACTCGCTTTAATCCGCCCTCTACCCATTCTTTTACGTATGTCCATAGGGTTAGTGAATTACATAATAGTTACCCTAATGGCATTTGGACAGGCGTGGATAGCACAGTCGTAAGACTTCCTATGTCTCTGGGTTCTTTGGAGATAGAGGGTTCTTCCCATGTAGGTGTCTCATATTCTTCCATAGGGAAGGAATGGATGAACTCCCCTAACCCATTTTCCTCAAACACTAGACAGTGTGTTTGCTTGGGACTCCTCTTCTATTCCTTCCGGAATTAGGGTTGGCACATCCAATTCCCTATCCCGGGTTGGCTCGTAACCCTCACCCGATTGGCCCTCAACTGGGCTTCATGAATCCGTTGGTACTCTTTGACTAAGGCCTTAGTATCTTCGAGCTTCCTTATTTCCTTGTTGGCATTGGGATATTCACTGACCCCCTTAGGAGTTGTTGGCTGCTCTCTTTACTTTTGCTAGTCTGATCATCTATGATTGATCCCTTGACACCCCTCTTCCTTCGATTGGGTGGATCCAGTGTATCAATTGTATCTTCTTCGGATCTCTTGGATTGTGAACCTTGTGTCACCCTTACCTACTTTTTTCACTCTTCTCCTGTGGGGCCAGTTCTAGAAAAAGTCGCATCCGCTCGATTTCTTCCCTTGTCTCCTAGTTGAGCTTAAGCTCTTGTTAGGACATTGAGCGATGTGATCTTCCTAGATTTGATCTTCCTAGATTGTACACACTAATGGTCCAGATGGTGGCCTGATTGGCGGTAGAAGTAGAGCCACTTGCTCAGTATGGACAATCCTTGATCAAATGATCAATTCCACATTTAGTGCAGATGAGCACTAGCATGTCATTGGGTGAAGTCGCCACTTGTTGTGGTTGATGTGTATGACCCATATTCTTGTTTGGGCACTCGATGACTCGATGCGGTCCTCCACAGCCAAAGGATTGTAGCGGTCCTCTTCTCAGATTCGAGTTCATGTCCTTGCCTTTCCATTGTACTATGGTTTGAAACACAGGTACTAACGTGTTATTCTGTAGGACTAGTATTCCGGTGTAACCTCAGTCGTTTCC